>NC_069499.1:1024908578-1025096078 GCF_027579735.1 Bombina bombina | reverse complement strand
TTAGAGTGTAGTTGAATCTAAATAAGCTGCTAAATCTATAATTGAAAGTCAAAGCTATCGAGGGTTGTTTTCCCTGTAAATATCAGAAGAATACTAGGGATAGACCCTGTTATCTGAAGTCTGTTGTCTTATCTTTTTTGTCTATGATATAACAGAACCAGTCGTTATTTAGCTGTAATATGGCTGATAGGATCTGAAGTATTATTCTGTAGCAGACTGTTGACTCTGTATAGAATCTGTTAACTATTCCCTCCGAATTAAGCATAAGTGGGGACACAAGGCTGGTTGGAAAATCCATTGTAACCTGTTCTGGCTAAATGTAAATAAGAAACAGAGTATAGACTGTGTAAAAACTGGTTTATTAATCATTAGGCTTGCCTGTTATTGATATAAGAAATTTTATATAGTGAAGGTCTGAAGGTCAAAGTATCAGAGGGAAGATTTTTTTTTCCCTCCCCTCCCCCCCCCCCCCTGTAATACCTTGCACATACTTTATTATACACTTTGCTCACACATTTGTTTTTGTTGGGTTTTTTTTAATTGCAAATCCACCCATCACTGTTAGCCACAGAGACACACTATTATATACACGCTGGCTAGAGGCCGAGATCTGACCGCTAACACCTACCACTACTCAATCCCTTTGGGGGGTTCCCCCCTCCCACTCTTTTATTAGATCTCACTAAGCACTTCCTTTTTTCGTGCCCTATTATCTCCATTTATAGTCCAGTCTAACTCTGAGGGAGTTTTGACTTAAATGGATAAATTTAAAAGAATAATCACCAGCAGCTATGGCAGCTAAAAACAGAGAGAGAGAGAGATAGGAATAAAAATATTACTGAGCAAGCACAAGAAAATACGGAAAGTTTGAGCTTAACACATGTAAATATAGACACGCAAATGCTAATAAACCAAATCTCATCCTTGATGATGCCACAGTTTGATATATTAAGGTTAGAATTGTCAGCACTGTAAACAATTTATTGCAAGACTAGGAGAAGCAGAAAATAGAACTTTTGAACTAGAGGATCAATTGAGTACTAAAAGTAATACAACTGAGGCATTATCTGTTCAAATTGCAAATCTACAAGAAAGAGATGATTCTGTAGAAGATTGATCGAGAAGGAACAATTTAAGATTTATAGGCATATCAGAAAAATTTGCAAAACAAGACCTAGAAGTGTTGATCACAAATGAAATACCAAGATGGTTAAGAATGCTAAGGGACGGGTCAGAGATTATAGTTGAAAGAGTCCACAGATTAGGTTTTAATAAACAGCAGAGACAGAAGAACGCCCCAATAGGTTTTTCTCCAGACCTATAATAGCTACATTTCTGAATTATAAGGACAAAACAGAAATCTTAAAATATTTTAAAAAACTTTCAGAACCTTTAATGCTGGAAGATAGAAAAGTCCTTATTTTTCAGGATTTTTCTATGGAAAAGGAAAGTAATGACTCAATTGTGTTCACAATTTATCCAAAAAGGAATACAGGCTTTTGTTGTATAACCTGCTGTATTAAAGATAAGAGGCAAGGATGGCTTTAAATCCTTCCAGAACAGTGAAGAAGTTAGACAGTATCTTGCTAAAGAATTTTGTGATGTATGATATATACCCAGATGGTGTTAAGTATCTTTTATTATCCTTTGTCTTGTCCGCTTTTTTTTTCCCCCCCCCCACAGCCTTCACTCCATGATCAGGATCAATAATAGTATCTATATAGCTGGGGAAAATTGCCATGGTCATACTATTTATGAATATTTAGATTAATACTATGGCTCCAGGTTTAAAACATACATTATATTTTACATCATGGAATGTCGGGCGAATTGTTTCACCAATTAAAAGAAAGATAATCCTTAAGCATCTTAAAAAATTAAACACTGACATTGCATTTTTGCAAGAGGTTAGAGTATCTTCTACAGAAATAGTTAAATTAAAAGTGGGCGGGGATGGCCGGAGGCGCGCACGGATGCCTGCACGTGCATGGGGGGGGCAGGGGCGGGCGCGTGCACGGGGAGGGAGCGGGTGGGAACCGCTACACTACAGAAAAAAAGTGCACAAAAATGAAAAAATGGGGGGAAAAATATATAAAACAAAACATCAGTAAGGTGGTGGGGGTTAGTCTGTGGGGGGGGAAGCTACACTACAGAAAAAACGTCAAAAAAATAAAAGAAAAACATTTTTTTTTGCAAACCAATAAGGCAGAGGGGGAGGGTTAGAGAGCTGTTTTGGGTGAGATCAGGGAGGTTGGGGCTAAGGGGGGGATCCTACACAGTAGCATATGTAAATATGCTAAAAAAAAATACCTTTGATTTTAGTACTGGCAGACTTTCTGCCAGTACTTAAGATGGCGGGGATAATTGTGGGGTGGGGGAGGGAAGGGAGCTGTTTGGGAGGGATCAGGGGGTGGGATGTGTCAGGTGGGAGGCTGATCTCTACACTAAAGCTAAAATGAACCCTGCAAGCTCCCTACAAACTACCTAATTAACCCCTTCACTGCTAGCCATAATACACGTGTGATGCGCAGCCATATTTAGCGGCCTTCTAATTCCCAAAAAGCAACGCCAAAGTTCCAATGTAACTAGCGCTAATTTTGAAAAAAAGTGGTTTGGAAATAGCAAAGTGCTACTTGTATTTATGGCCCTATAACTTGCAAAAAAAGCAAAGTACATGTAAACATTGGGTATTTCTATACTCAGGACAAAATTTATAAACTATTTAGCATGGTTTTTTTGGTGGTTGTAGAGGTGTAACAGACTTTGGGGGTCAAAGTTAGAAAAAGTGTGTTTTTTTCCATTTTTTCCTCATATTTTATATTTTTTTTATAGTAAATTATAAGATATGATGAAAATAATGCTATCTTTTGAAAGTCCATTTAATGGCGAGAACAACGGTATATAATATGTGTGGGTACAGTAAATGAGTAAGAGGAAAATTACAGCTAAACACAAACACCGCAAAAATCTAAAAATAGCCTTGGTCCCAAACGGACAGAAAATGGAAAAGTGCTGTGGTCATTAAGGGGTTAAAGAAATGTCTAATCAATCTGAGAAATTGCATAAATTAAACCATGATGCAGCTTTAATAGCTATAGATGCTGAAAAGCTTTTTATGCGGCGCAATGGGATCATCTTTTTACATGGTGTGGAATCTGCAGAGATAACACTGGAAAGAGGTACCAGGCAAGGTTGTCCTATATCACCCTTTTTATTTAATCTATCCAATGAGCCCCTAGCAATTAAAATTCGCCAGGTCTTGCAAGGGGTCTTATGTAAGAATATAGAAGAAAACTTTTTATTATATGCGGATGATGTACTGATATTTTTAAGAAATAGCAAACAAAATATTCCAAAACTAATGGAATTAATAGAAATATGTAGCTCATTTTCGGGATTTAAAGTTGTTAATAAAACAGATCTGTTATGGTTAAATAAATAGAAGGATTCAAGCTTCATAAGCCTGTGTAAAGTTGTAGATCAAATTAGGTATTTAATGTTTCTAAGCAAAAAACCCAAAGCTCTGGTATAAATTAAATTTTAAGCCAATCCTGCAAAAAATATATGATCAGCTCAATGCCTGGAAACATTTACCATTAGCGTTATCAGTAGATTAATTAAAATGATTATCTTCCCAAAGATACTCTATAAACTGCAGAATTTACTAAAAATATAATGGAATTTCTCTGGGGAAAGAAGAGGAGGAAAATCTCATTTAAAATATTATCATATTTAAAAGAACATGGGGGTTTTGCTCTACCGGATATTGGAAAATATAACTTAGCATGCCTGGTCAAAATAAAGGCTGAATGGCTGATAGATAAGGAATACTATACAGCCAAACTATTAGAAGAAGAGATAGTGAAACCTTATTTATTAAAACTTTACTACATACACAAATTAAAGACATTCCAAAGGAGATTAAAAGTATCAGTTCAATTTTGGGTATTATAAAAGCATGGCAATATTGTAAAAAACGCGTTTCGGCTGTGTTATTCAGCCTTTCTCAATGTGATCGTTCAAGCCGAGGCCCGGGTGCCACCCTCATATATACATGCACTACTTAAGAGGGTGGCACCCGGGCCTCGGCTTGAACGATCACATTGAGAAAGGCTGAATAACACAGCCGAAACGCGTTTGTGCTTGCAGTAAGCACATTTGTGTGCACAATTTGTTGGTTTTAAACACTGTCCCTAGTCCCTGACACCTGAAGCCGAGGGAGCTGCTATCGGCCAGGAAACAGGGGGGCTAGGTGCACAGTTTTAGCGTGGGTACTCTATCAAGGTATATCCTTGTTTTAACTATGTACTTTATTAAAAATTCAATTTTTTAAATTACAATAATTTAGGGATGAGTGCTATTTAAACCCTATATCTTTGTTGGTTCTCTTACCAATCCCCAACTCTAGAAAACAAGGTCATAAATAAGGAATTTATCGAATTGGTTATTGGTGTGGCCAGGTTTCTACTCCTGAAAACTTGGATTTCAAAAAAACTGCCCGCTATAGCCGAAGTAAACAACCAGATTTTTAAACAAATAACGGTAGAACAATGTATGATAGAACAAGATAAAACCAATGAAGTTGATAGATTCTTTAAAAAATTGAAAATATTTATATATTCGCAGACAGTAGATCTGCAAAAGAAAATTATATATCCACTTAGATCCACAGATTATGTTATGAATGCTATATAAAGAAATGAACTACCACAGGTATATTAAGCTCAGAATAAGAGAAGGCTGAAGTTTATTTATATACAGGGTTCTTTTTTTTCCCTTTTTCCCCTTTCTCTATGGCTTTGTAGAAAATAGTATCCATCTGGGGAGAAATTGACTGTTTTATGATTAGTAGAGGTATGGTTGGTCTAAAAAGTGGGTTATGGCATGGCAATGATTATGAGTTTTGATTTTGTCTTAGACCAGATGGTCTACAACGTAGAAGAAAATCTACCTGCCTTTCAGTTTTACTTATTATATTGCTAGTTTAAGATGTATATATATATAACCCCCAAGTATGTAAATATTGCTCCACCATCCCTTTCTCTTTTTTCTTTTTGTACCCCACATAGATCTATAATAAAAACATTTAGAAAAAAAAAAAAAAGAAGGAGGGGGTATAGTGAAAAGGCTGCCCTGTTAATGCATGGTTTCAAATTTGGTTTCTAGATACTCTCTACTGGGGTTGTCGAAACATTTAGGAGCAATTTAAAATCCGCTAGGGCTTGGCCAGGGGTAGTTAAAGAAAAACTTGGAAAGAAGGTGGCGTTGCGACGCATGGATGTCCTTTTAAGTTGCCACCGATTTCACCCCTGGGGGTAGTCCCTAAAAAGGAACCAGGCAAGTTCCGTATGATACACCATTTGTCCTTCCCGAAAGAACAATCGGTAAATGATGGCATTCCTGAGGAGTTGTCATCTGTATTGTATGTGTCATTCGATCAGGCGATTCAGCTAGTAAGGGAGACAGGACCGTTTGCCTTACTGTTAAAAATTGATATTGTGGCGACATTTCAGTTTCTTCTGGTTCACCCAATGTCTAATTATTTGCTGGGATGTTACTTTTATAGTTTGTATTATGTGGACCTATGCCTGCCCATGTGGTGCTCTATTTTCTGTTCCCTTTTTGAATGTTTCAGTTCTTTTTTGGAGTGGGTGGTCTGGTTTCAGGGTGGTTCCCAGTCGGTTGTGCACTACCTCAATGATTTTTTATTTGTGTGTGTTACTTTGAGAGACATTTGTTATCAGATTGCAAAAGATTTTGGGGTACCTATTGTCCGGGAGAATTCTAAAGGGCCGACTACAGCCCTCTGTTTCTTGGGAATCATAATTGATTCCAAAAGAATGGAGTGTAGGCTTCCTGTTGATAAAGTTCATGACTTGGTAGACATCATTCAGTGTTACCTTGCAGCGGAGAAGGTGACGTTGAAGGAGTTGCAGTCCCTTGTGGGAAAACTTCATTTTGCATGTAAAATTATCCCCATTCGAAGGGTGTTCTGTAGGCGGCTGTCATTGGCTATAGCGAGGGATGTGAAGCCTCATCACTTTGTGCGTCTAGTCAAGGAACATAAAGATGACTTGAAGGTTTGGAAGATGTTTCTGGGCCAGTTTAATGGTGCAACTTTATTCCAGGACAGGAAGGTGTCTAATGAGGGGTTAGGTCTGGTGACCGACGCCGCTGGGGGGTTTGGTTTTGTTTTTGTTTTTCCTGGAGCATTGGTGCTCCCTGAGTCCTGGGTTGAGTGTGGTCTGGTGCAGAACCTAGTGTTTTTGGAACTGTTCCCGGTCATTGTTACCCTTTATGTATGGGAGGAGGATTTAAAAAACAGGTCAGCTGTATTATATATGGATAATATGGGAGTAGTGTCTGCATTAAATAGCCTGTCGGCTTCGTCTCCCCCAGTGTTGCGTTTGCTGAGGCTGCTTGTTTTCAAATGCTTAAAATTGAATATGTTTATTAGAGCCAAGCATATTTCTGGAGTGTGTAATTCAATTGCAGATGCTTTGTCTCGTTTTCAGTGATATCAATTTTGAGACTTGGCTCCACAGGCGGATGCAGAAGGGCAGCCATGTACAGAACAGCTGTGGAGGCTTGGGTCGGAGGAATGGCTGGACTGGTAAAGACTTCTCTGTCGCCAAGTATGTGGTTTTCTTATTCAAAATTTGACAGGAATGGGAAGTGAGTTTGGCTAGTGAGGGTGCATGTGAGTCACAGAATGATCTTACTGCTTATTTACTTGAATGAATTTAGCAGTGGAAGTGTATACGGCTGTCAGCAGCAGTAATGGATAAGAAACTGTCCGCACTAGCTTTTTCACTTTAAGATGTTGGGTTTAAGTGACTTTTTCTGTAAGGCAGCTGTTAAAGGGTATGAAGAAAAGGGGCTGCATAAGGGACCATAGGAGACCCATTACATTTGCGTTGTTGGAGAGACTTTGTGACATTTTAGCTGACATCTGTTCTTCCCTGTTTGAAGTCTGTTTATTTTGTACAGCCTTTGTTTTGGCCTTCTTTGGGGCATTTTGCATCTCTGAGCTGGTGAGTGTGAGCAAGAATACGCCAGGTGGGTTGAGAATTGATGATGTTTTGTTGTCTAAGTCAAGGGCTGATATTCTGTTGCGAAAAAGTAAGACTGACCAGTACGGAAAAGACAAGACTGTTGTGCTTTTTCCTAGTAGACATGAGGTGTGCCCTTGTGAGCTGTTGGGACAGTTTCTGCACATACGTCCGCAGTTGGAGGGCCCCTTGTTAATGCATATGGATGGGAGTTTTTTGTCCCAATTTCAGTTCTGGGCAATACTGGAAGTATCACTAACAAAATTAGGCTTGGCACCCTCAGAATTTGGGTCCCATTCCTTTAGGATTGGGGCCACTATGAAGGCATCAGTCTTGGGTTTGAATGAGAAGATGGTGATAAACATTGGGAGATGGGGGTCTCAGAGATTTAAATTGTATATTCGCCCTGACATGAGTGTATAAGGATGTGTGATGTTTCTTTGTTTTGTACCCTAAGTTTTAAAAGAATGTGGTTGGTTGGTCATTCGTTCAGGAGAGCCTCTAGTTGGGTTTTCTGGCATCGACCTGAGAGGTAAAATGGTTTGGGGTGAGGGGTCTTCAATAGGACTGCTTGTTGCCGATTGTGAGCTATTGTAGAAGGTTTCAGCCTCCTGATGTTCTAATGGTTCATGCAGGTGGTAATGATTTAGGGTACATGGCCCAGCGGGAACTTGTAAGAAAAATCAAAAGGGATTTGGGTAGATTGCAGGATTTGTACACTAATTTGACTATTGTATGGTCTGATATTATTCCTAGGATGGTTTGGTGGGTGGCTTGGAACCCAGTCAAGCTGGATAGAAGTAGGAGGAAGATGAATAAATTGATTGGGTCTTTTGTGAGAAGAATTGTGGGTGTAGTAGCACATCATCGGGATCTGGAGGACGTTGGAAATGGGGAATTTTATTTACAGGATGGGGTCCACCTTAATGATTTTGGTCTGCAGCTTTTTATATGGGATTTGAAAGAGATGCAGGGTACCATTTGAAGTGTTTGGTGGGACTGGGCTAATAAATCAGGCATTGGCAGACATTGGCAGGGGTGCTGGTTCGGGCATCAGATATTGGTATATGGCCACAAGGATAAGGGGGGATTTTGCCTCTCCACAGGGTGGGAGTGCATTGATGTACTTCTAGGGGCAAGGGGTCCTCTAGAAGCAAAGTGTTCATTATTTATTCAACAGGCTCTACCAGGGGATAATTGTGTCCAGAGGAACTTAATAAAGTAGGCTGCAGCCAAATTTACACCAAGATATAATCATGCAGAAGTGTAGCGCGAGGAACACTCCTCTTATTTTTGCGATAAAACTAGATTTATTGTTAATTTATTAATGTAATTTTAGATGTGAAATACAAATAGAGCAGTACAAAATGTATATTTAATAATATTTGGAATACAGGCGCAGATTAATATAATTTTAATCTCAACCTTTACTGTAATTTTTTGAAAATTAAAATGTGTAAAACACTATTAAAGCATGTTTAAATAATTGGCTTTTCCATTTACAATACTTTATTCATGCTTTTGTTTAAGTGGTTTATTTATATAAATCTATTGGATATGTGTCGTATTGACGCAGATTGAATTAATAACACCCAAAGGTGTAATTTTGTAATCTCTGTGCCAAGTTTTAATTTAAGTGTTACAGATAAGGAATATATAAAGTATTGACATATACAAATTATGCATCTAAATAAGTTATTTGTTAACATACAATTTAAGAGAACCAGTGTGTAGGAGGCACGGTACAACCTCTCAAAGACTGATGTAAGGGCACCTCCTAGAGGTGGTAATAAGGTGATTTTGCTTGACTGTAGGGTGACGCCAATATTGCTTAACAAAGATGTAGCGTTTGTTGTATTAATTTCCCTGTAGGTTAGAGAGAATAAATTGAAAAAGTGGGTGGGGTTTAAAGTATGTTTTTTTATAAAGAGTTGTGTCTGTAAAAAACATAATATTACAGAGTCAGGGTCCTAAAATCTGCAACATACGAGTTACATATCAGGAAAGCAAAGAAAACACATAATGATAAGATACTGTAGTGCTAACATCGCTAGAGCACAATCCGTATCGCTCCTGTAGTCCTGTTTTTACTTCCATGTTACAAGTTGAAAGTAAAATGTTAGCACTTGAGTGAAAGCCTCAGTCACGCTAACATCTGGAGATCGGATAGCGCTTCTATGCTAAATCCCTCACCTAATTGTCTTCTTTGGGTTGTACTACAAAACTCAGGTCTGCCTTTTAGTCGCATTAACCCAAAGGTATCCTAAGCTGAAGGTGCACTAAAAAAAGAAGAAATAGCATTATTTACTCAGTACTACTTGTATTTTAATGTAAATATTTACAGTATTGATCTCTCTCTCTCTCTCTATATATATATATATATATATATATATATATATATATAAATATATATATACTAGTGGTAAAGCCCGTGTACACAGGCCATTTTCTGTAGTGCAGCGGTCCCACGCGCCTGTGCTCCCGCCCGGTCCGGATGAAGAAAGAAGATGTCCCGCGCTGGATGAAGACTGAGCCTCCTGGAAGAAGACCTTCACCACCGTACTTCAGGAATGGTGAGTACCTATTTTGGGGTTAGAGTAAGGTTGTTTTTTTTAGGGGGCGTAATTTTTTAGATTAGGGCTTTTTTATTTTAAAGGGCAGCAAAATAGCTGATTGCGCGAAATGCCCCTTTAGGGGCAATGGGTAGCTTAGGGTTTTTTTAGACTTAAGTTTTTTTATTTTGGGTGGGTGGGGGTTTTACTTTTAGGGGGTAATTTGTCATTTTTAACAGTAAAAGAGCTGTTTGATTTAGGGCAATGCCCTAGAAAAGGTCCTTTTAAGTTAGTTTACTGTTAGATTAGGGGATGCTTTTATTTTGGGGTGGCTTTTTTATTTTTATAGGGGTATTAGATTAGGTTTCAAAAAAAAAAAATTGGGATAATTTTGTTTATTTTTTTCTGTAATTTTAGATTTTTTTATTTTTTTTAATATTAGATTTTTTTATTTTAATTTAATTTTCTGGGGTTTTTTATGTAATGTTAGGTTTTTTTATTTTAATTTTAAGTTAGGATTTTTTTATTTTGGTACTTTTTAATTAATTTATTAAGAAGATAGTCTTTTTTATGTTTTGTAATTGGGGTTAATTTGGACGTGTTAGGTTAGGGGGCTTAGTGATTAGATTAATTCTTAGCATTGTGGGGGGGTGGCAGTTTAGGGGTTAATAGTGTAATCAGGTAGTTAGCATTGTGGGGGTAGGCAGTTTAGGGGTTAATAGTGTAATTAGGTAGTTGGCGTTGTGGGGGGTTGGCGGTTTAGGAATTAATAGTCTAATTAGGTAGTTGGCATTGTGGGGCGTTGACGGTTATGGGGTTAATATTTTAATTAGGTTATTTTCGTTGTAGGTGAATGACGGATTAGAGGTTAATTACTTTCAGGTAGATTACAAGTTTTGTGCGCTATAGGGAATTTAATGAATGCAACAAAAGTTGCGTTATTTAACCATCTATAGTGCTGCCATTACAAGTTTTGAAACAGCCGGCTTGTGCGTGCGATATGGTTAAATTGAGCTACATACCACACAAAATACAAGCTCTGTTTTGACGTGCTCGTGCACACTTTCCTCATAAACATCAAGATGGAGATCACGGAATAAAAAGGTCCGTAACACAGCCCCATTGATGTCTATGGGGAAAAAATATATATGTTTAAACCTAACACCCTAACATAAACCCCACATCTAAACACCCCTAATCTGCCGTCCCCCGACATCACCGACAACTACATAATGTTATTAACCCCTAATCTTCCGCTCCCAATATCGCTGCCACCGAAATAAAACTATTGACCCCTAATCTGCCACTCCCGATATCGCTGCCACTATACTAAAGTTATTAACCCTTATTCCCCTGCACCCCAACATCACCCACGCTATAATAAATCTATTAACCACTATTACGCCGCTCCACAACATTGCCGCCATTAAATAAAGTTATTAACCCCTAAACCTCTGGCCTCCCACATCACTACCACTAAATAAACCTATTAACCACTAAACTGACAGCCCCCCACATTGTAACAATCTAAATTTAACTATTAACCCCTAAACCTAACCCTAACATAACCCTAACCCTAATGTAACGCTAACCCCAACACCCCCTAACTTTAACATAATTAAAATAGAGCTAAATTAAAGTTACAATTATTAACTAAATAATACCTATTTAAAACTAAATACATACTTACCTGTGAAATAAAACCTAAGATAGCTAGAATATAACTAATAGTTATATTTAAGCTAGCTTAGGTTTGATTTTTATTTCACAGGTAAGATTGTATTTATTTTAACCAGGTAGACTAGTTAGTAAATAGTTATTAACTATTTACTAACTACCTAGTTAAAATAAATACAAACTTACCTGTGAAATAAAACCTAAGCTGCCTTACACTAAAACCTACCATTACAAAAATAAAAAGCCTACCATTACAAAAAACAATAAAATTACACAAAAAAATATTCCTCTTCTAATACCCTTTAAAAAAAAATAAAAAGCCTGCCCCAAAATAAAAAACCCTAATCTATAATAAACTATTAAGAGCCCTTAAAAGGGCCTTTTTGTGGGCCCTTACAAGGGCCTTTTGTAGGGCATTGCCCTAAAGATAATAGTTATTTTCATGCAAAAGAAAAACAAACACCCCCCTACAGTATACAAACCCCAAACCCACGAAATAAAAATAAAGTAAAACCTAATCTACTCATTGCTCTGAAAGGGGCATTTGTATAGGCATTTCCCTTAAAATGACATTCAGCTCTTTTTCCTGCCCTGAAAAGGGCATTCAGCTCTTTTATGAAATGCCCAAACCCTAATCTAAAAATAAAAACCCACCCCAAAATGAAAAAAAAACTTTACACAAAATAACAAAGAATTATCAAAAATAATAAAAATTAATCCTATTCTAATACCCATTTAAAAAAAACACCCCAAAATAAAAAAAACTAAATTATAATAAGCTACCAATAGCCCTTAAAAGGGCTTTTTGTAGTGCATTGCCCTAAATTAAACAGCCCTTTTACCTGAAAAAAATTGCAAAGACCCACTAACATTACAAACTCTCACCCCCCCAAACCCACAAAATAAAAAAACTATCTAAATAAACCTAAGATACCCATTGCCCTTAAAAGGGCATATAGCTCTTTTGCATTGCCCTGAAAAGGGCATTTAGCTCTTTTAGGAAAAGCCCAAACCCTAAACAAAAAAACAAACACCCAAAAAAAGTTTAAAAACTCCTTACACTAACCCCCGAAGATCCACTTACAGTTGCTGAAGTTCCGCTTGACGGATCTTCATCCCAGTGGCTCCAACTTCATCCCGGCAGCTCTATCTTCATCCAGGCGGCTCCATCTTCATCCAGGCGGAATATTCTATCTTCATCCCGGCGGCGTCTTCGATCTTCATCCCAGCGGCGCGGGGCGGCGCGGAGCGGGTCCATCCTGAAGACATCTGGCGGGGAGCATCCTCTTCATATGGTCGCCGCCGTACACTGAATCTTCAATGCAAGGTACGCAATTCATGATGTTGGTGTCCCTTGTATTCCTATTGGCTAATTTGATTTGGGAAATTCAAATCAGCCAATAGGATGAGAGCTACTGAAATCCTATTGGTTGTTCAAAACAGCCAATAGGATGAGAGCTTCTGAAATTCTATTGGCTGTTCAAATCAGTTTTACTGTTGGGGAGTCTTTGTATTTTTTTTTTACAGGTAAAAGAGCTGTTTAACTTAGGGCAATGCCCTACAAAAGGCCCTTTTAAGGGCTATTGGTAGTTTATTGTAGGCTATAGATTTTTTTTATTTTGGGTGGGCTTTTTTATTTTGATAGGGCTATTAGATTAGGTGTAATTCTTTTTTATTTTTGATCATTTTTGATCATTTCGTTTGTTATTTTTTGTAATTTAGTGTTTGTTATTTTTTTGTAACTTAGTATTTTTTATATTTTGTAATTAGATAGTAATTTTTATAGTAGTGTTAGGATTTTTTTAATGTATTTTTTAGTTTTATTTAATTGGTAGTTAGTTTAATATTAGTTAAATAGTTATATTAGTTTATTTGTTAGTTTAAACTTACTTTTTTTAATTTGACAGGTAAATTTTAATTTAATTTGAGATAGGGAAATTGCAATTTTAATATAAAGTTAAGGGGCGTTAGGTTTATGGGTTACTAGTTTAAAATAGTTTATTGCGATGTGGGGGGCTTTTGGTTTAGGGGTTAATAGTTTAATTGAATATATTTCATTGTGGGGGTCTTGCGGTTTAGGGGTTAATAGGTTTGTTATAGTGGTGGAGATGTAGGCGGACGGCAGATTAGGGGTTAATAAAATTTAAATAGTGTTTGCGATGCGGGAGGTCGGCGGTTTAGGGGTAATAACTTTATTAGTAGTATAGTGGTGACGATGTCAGGGAGCAGCGGAATAGGGGTTAATAAATTTTATTAGTGGAGTCGATGTCGGGAGTGGCAGATTAGTGGTTAATAACTTTAATATAGTGTTTGCGATGCGGGAGGGCCTCGGTTTAGGGGTTAATAGGTAGTTTATGGGTGTTAGTGTACTTTGTAACACTTTATTTATGAGTTTTATGTAACAGTTTTGTTGTAAAACTCATAACTACTGCTTTTAGATGTCGGTACGGATCTTGTCGTTATAGGGTGTAACGCAAACTTTTTAGCCTCACCGCAAAACTCGTAATGGCTGCGCTATGCAAGCCCCATGAAAAAAACATAATTCTTATGAGTGCGGGACGGACTTTGCGTTACAGGCTAAAAGGCTTGCGGTACAGCTATACCGACAATACTTGTAATGGCTGCAGTGCTGTTTTAATGCTGAAATGGCTATTTTTTTGCGTTAAAAGACAAACGCACAACTCGTAATCTATCTGTTTATTAGTTGGATTGCGAGGTTGGTGAATGGCGGATTAGGTGTTAATAACTTTATTATGTACTTTGCGATGTGGGGATTGGCAAATTAGTGGTTAATACATTTTATTTAGTTATTGTGGTTGGGGGGTGTCGGTTGAGAGGTACTTATTGCGTTCGTGTGGGCGCTTTGTTAATACTTTGTGCGGGCGGTTAGGTGTTTTTGTTAATACTTTGTGCGAGTGGTTAGGTGTTTTTGTTAATACTTTGTGCGAGCAGGTGGTTGGTTAATGCTCCGTGTGGGCACTTAGGTGTTTTTGTTAATACTTGGTGCGGGCGGTTTGTTAATACTTCGTGCTGGCAACGACACATATGTAATCTCTCCCCAGGTGGATTCTTTTTGCTGTGCGCGCAACTGACGACAGCGAAGGGCGCGTTAAAAATGCAATTATAGTATAGATATATATACTGTACATTTATCTAATTATCTATCTACTTATCTTTCATCCATCTATTAATAAAAGTGTGTTAACAGTGAAATAAATGGATAAGATATATAACCAGGTGTTTGACTGTGTGTGTTTGTAAATATGTTTGTGTATGTATCTCTTGTATCGCTTGACAATTGACAGATAGAGCATAGTGATTTTGGGGGAGTCTGGGCAGTCTTCTGTTACCAATGGGACACCAACCACCCATAATGTTCCTCTCAAATGTTCAGTCACAAGAAATGGAAACCCTAAAGATCCCCCCAGCTCCTAAGCATATGTCCCTGCTTTTCAACAAAAGATACCAAGAAAACAAGACAAATTGATCATAGAAGTAAATTAGAAAGTTATTTAAAAGTGCTGCTCTATCTAAATCATGAAAGAAAACATTGGGCTCTTATATCCCTTTAAGTTTATGTTTTACTTTACTATCCCTTTTTAGTATCAGTATTATAGCTTTACTTATCAGGGTGCGGAGGTAACCTCTTGAAATAGGGACGGAACCTTCAACTGACCTAGATGTTTGACATTTTTTTCCTTCTATAGGTTTAAAAGTTGTCTCTTATTAATCACAAGCACTGCAATAAGTGCTCAGCTTGCCAATCTAAGTTAATATTAGCGCACTTTAGAAAACGTAAGGGGGTAATAAACACCAAAATTGTTATTATTTAAAAAGATAGATAATCCCTTTATTTACCATTCCCCAACACTGTTATAGAAATATACTTTTTACCTCTGTAATTACCTTGTATCTAAGCTTCTGCTGACGGTCTCCTTATCTCAGATCTTTTGACTTGCATCTCAGACAATTAATGCTGACTCTTAAATAACTAAATGTGCATGAGCACAATGTTATTTATATGAAACATATAAACTAATGTCCTTTAGCTGTGGAAAAACTGTCAAATGCATTCAGATAAGAGGCGGCCTTCAATGGCTTAGAAATTAGCATATGAGCCTACCTCTAGCTTTCAACTAAGAATACCAAGATAACACAGCTAATTTGATGATAAAAGTAAATTAGAAAGTTGTTTAAAATTGCATTCCCTATCTGGATAATGAAATTATATTTTGGACTTTACTATCCCTTTAAGATAGACATTGGTTTCCTACAGAATACACTAAATTTAGCACTGGTTGGGTTGGAGAGGTTAGCTCATTATTTTCTAAAAGGCTAAAAGTTACTGTCTAAATAATAATTAAAAAAATGATAAACATCTATATACTTAATGTAATTTAAATGGCCACAAAAGCAAGGGTAAGCAATTCTAGGGTCAATTTGTATCTATATTTTCTAAATATGTAGGCCAATAATTGTCACAGACTTTAATCTAGAATTCTGAATCCCAGTCAGTAGGTTTAATGATGCAATATCTTCACCACAGTTTTACAAACGCCAGGTATGAATCCAATATGGTTTGGAAAATGTTAAAATTACAATAACCAGCTTGGGATTTTTATATAAAATGTTTATTTAGGCATAATGAAACAACTTTGCAATATATATCTTGCCCCTCTTTTAATGTAATTTAGTTATGAAAATGTACAACTTTCTAATTCTCAGAACCTGAAACACACCCTGCTGACTTCTCAATACTAACTCTGCTACATATCTGTCCCTAATTGCCTTTATTTGATAACAACTGCAAGACAATGCATATTATACTAACATTATGACTACGACTAGCCTTGTTGTCTGAGAGTAAAGCCCAGATTGGCTCCTCCAAATAAGGCAAATTGTGAGTGGAGTTTGGCTATTGAAAAATTATTGCAGTAAAAATTAGTTTGTTTTACAAATGTTTAGACTTGGCTGATATGTTATTGTATTGTAACACAACAGAATTGTCTGTAATTACAATGTGCTTACTGTCCATTTGACTACTCTTTTCTTTTAAATACGTATAATAGTGGGCGGCAGATTAGTGGTTATATCATTATGTAGGTATCTGCGATGTCGGGGTCAGCAGGTTAGTGGTGTTTAGACGTGGGGTTTATGTTAGGGTGTTAGGTTTAAATGTAACTTTTTTTTCCCCATAGACATCAATGGGGTTGCGTTACGGAGTTTTTCATTCCGCAATCGCAAGTTTTTTCTGACACTCTCTCCTTATTGATGTCTATGGGGAAAGCGTGCACGAGCACGTCAAAACAGCGCTTGTATTACTTGTATACTGTATATACTGTGTATATATATATATATATATAGTTCCAGTCACACCCTTTCCCATATACCATATCCCTTTTTAACCATTTTAAAACTTTTTTAACAATATTAAACATATTTTTTTTAATAACAAATTTATATATGAGTGTAATACTTTATTTAAATATTGTTTTGATGTGTTTTGTGATTTCTTTTTTAAACCTTACACTTTACGTCAGGTCTCAAGTCATGCTAAATATTCTAGCGCAGTTTTGGCTTGCCCTTGAGTGCAACCTACAGGGAGTGCAGAATTATTAGGCAAATGAGTATTTTGACCACATCATCCTCTTTATGCATGTTGTCTTACTCCAAGCTGTATAGGCTCGAAAGCCTACTACCAATTAAGCATATTAGGTGATGTGCATCTCTGTAATGAGAAGGGGTGTGGTCTAATGACATCAACACCCTATATCAGGTGTGCATAATTATTAGGCAACTTCCTTTCCTTTGGCAAAATGGGTCAAAAGAAGGACTTGACAGGCTCAGAAAAGTCAAAAATAGTGAGATATCTTGCAGAGGGATGCAGCACTCTTAAAATTGCAAAGCTTCTGAAGCGTGATCATCGAACAATCAAGCGTTTCATTCAAAATAGTCAACAGGGTCGCAAGAAGCGTGTGGAAAAACCAAGGTGCAAAATAACTGCCCATGAACTGAGAAAAGTCAAGCGTGCAGCTGCCAAGATGCCACTTGCCACCAGTTTGGCCATATTTCAGAGCTGCAACATCACTGGAGTGCCCAAAAGCACAAGGTGTGCAATACTCAGAGACATGGCCAAGGTAAAAAAGGCTGAAAGACGACCACCACTGAACAAGACACACAAGCTGAAACGTCAAGACTGGGCCAAGAAATATCTCAAGACTGATTTTTCTAAGGTTTTATGGACTGATGAAATGAGAGTGAGTCTTGATGGGCCAGATGGATGGGCCCGTGGCTGGATTGGTAAAGGGCAGAGAGCTCCAGTCCGACTCAGACGCCAGCAAGGTGGAGGTGGAGTACTGGTTTGGGCTGGTATCATCAAAGATGAGCTTGTGGGGCCTTTTCGGGTTGAGGATGGAGTCAAGCTCTACTCCCAGTCCTACTGCCAGTTTCTGGAAGACACCTTCTTCAAGCAGTGGTACAGGAAGAAGTCTGCATCCTTCAAGAAAAACATGATTTTCATGCAGGACAATGCTCCATCACACGCGTCCAAGTACTCCACAGCGTGGCTGGCAAGAAAGGGTATAAAAGAAGAAAATCTAATGACATGGCCTCCTTGTTCACCTGATCTGAACCCCATTGAGAACCTGTGGTCCATCATCAAATGTGAGATTTACAAGGAGGGAAAACAGTACACCTCTCTGAACAGTGTCTGGGAGGCTGTGGTTGCTGCTGCACGCAATGTTGATGGTGAACAGATCAAAACACTGACAGAATCCATGGATGGCAGGCTTTTGAGTGTCCTTGCAAAGAAAGGTGGCTATATTGGTCACTGATTTGTTTTTGTTTTGTTTTTGAATGTCAGAAATGTATATTTGTGAATGTTGAGATGTTATATTGGTTTCACTGGTAAAAATAAATAATTGAAATGGGTATATATTTGTTTTTTGTTAAGTTGCCTAATAATTATCCACAGTAATAGTCACCTGCACACACAGATATTCCCCTAAAATAGCTATAACTAAAAACAAACTAAAAACTACTTCCAAAACTATTCAGCTTTGATATTAATGAGTTTTTTGGGTTCATTGAGAACATGGTTGTTGTTCAATAATAAAATTAATCCTCAAAAATACAACTTGCCTAATAATTCTGCACTCCCTGTATTGTATTTAACTTGTAATTTGAGCGCTATTTAGCGTGGTCCCCATATCCATTGTAAGTATAGGTTGCGTTGTAGCACTGGTTTTCAAACCTGTCCTCAGGCCTCCCCAACAGAATTAATGAAGGTTTATGACATTTATTATGTTTTTTTGGTATTTAAGGCTATTGAACTCAAAATGCAATTCTCCTTAAAGTGTTCAGTTATGCATAGTGAAAAATGTGGTTTGCTTTAATTATCTATTGTGTTTTTCTGTTTTTCCTGTAATTTAAATCTGTAAATTGTTGCTTCAGAGAAACTTGTAATACTGACTTTCCTACATGATGCACAGTGATTGCTTTATATGTGCTGGAACTCATTTATACCTTTCCCTAACTGACAACAACAAAGGATAATATGAACACACAGGAGACTTGTTTGAAGGGTGTGCCCCTGGGATGCAAAACAGTGCAAATTTTGCTGACAAAATCAGAATTTTAAAACTATCTAAAATCATTTATTTAGCATGCAAAGATGAATTTCTTATTTATATATGAAAAAAAATTCTAATGGATATTGCTTCAGCAAATAATTGGAAAGCCCCTGTGTGATGGATCTGCTCAGCATCTGCTCATTTCCTTCATCTTGAGAGGTCACAGAGGCACTTGAAAGGCTGTTACTAAACATGTCTCATGTTGTCTGTCATGTGTTGGGGAGGAAGAAGGCTGCCTGGGCACTGTGCTTGAGAAGAACTTGTTCAGTATTAATGAACAGAGAGACAAAATTCTGCTCTTTATCAGGCAATTGTGCATTTCAGAAATGCAAGCTCCTCGTGTCACTGGTCTGACAGTGATTAACACCTGTACCATGGCATAGTGAGAATGCGATGGGTATGCTAAGTGGCCATGATATGTAAGAAAGCTGTAATTGTGAAATAAACCTGCTTGCTGTGTCAGGGCCCTGAGTATGAGAGATATTTGCTCTGTGGAGAGGGAATGGGGCTTGATTTCATAGTCAGGCGCCTAAGAGCTGTAGGGGTCATTTCATATATCTAACATGAAAATAGAGCATATGCTCAGTGTGTCAGGGAAGTGATAAATGGAACCTCTCCTTATAGCAGGAGGCTAAGACTTATGGGGTGGGGGCTTTACGTAATGGGATGTGTAGCTTGAGTGTGAATGTATAAACAAACTAGGTTTATCACCTGCTATGCAGTATACAGAAATCTGATCTTTGGGATTGTATACCTCAGTTGCCACAGCAGGCAACCCTTTATTAGCTGCATGTTACCCAGTATTCAGGATTGACATAAATTAAGATATTGTATTATAAATACATTAATCGATAGAATAGATATGTTTTACCTGGTGATAAAAAGAAGAGACCTGGTGATAAATAAAAGAGATCTAGGGGCTGAATTATCAAGCTCAGGTTCGCCGGAAACAGTAGTTATGAAGCAGCTGTCTTAAGACCGCTGCTCCATAACTGGTCCGCCTGTTCTGAGGATGCAGACATCAATCAGCCTGCTCTGAGGCTGCAGACATCTATACGATCGGGCTGATTGACACCCACTGCTAGTCGGCATTTATCGATGTCTGTCGGACATAATCCACTGAGCGGATCATGTCGGACAGACCGATGATAAATCGACCCCCTAGTGATAAATAGAAGAGACCTAGGGGATGATTTATACTTAAGACCGTTGCTCCTTAACTCATCTGCCACCTCTGAGGCGGCGGACAGCAATCCACCCGATCGCATACGATCAGGTTGATTGACACCCCCTGCTAGCGGCCAATCGAATCTGCAGGGGGCGGCATTGTACAAGCATTTCACAAGGAATGCTACAGCGGATCATGTCCACCAGACACATGATAAATAGGCCCCTTTGTGATAAATAGAAGAGACCTAGGGGACGATTTATTAAAGTGTGGATGGACATGATACAATGTAGTGTATCATGTCTGCCGCACAACGATAAATGCAGACAGCATACGCTGTCAGCATTTATCATTGCACAAGCAGTCCTTGTGAAATGCTTGTACAATGCCGCCCCCTGCAGATTCGATTGGCCGCTAGCAGGGGGTGTCAATCAGCCCGATCATATAGTATCGGGCGGATTGATGGCCGCAGCCTCAGAGCAGGTGGACAAGTTATCGAGCAGCGGCTTGCTCGGAAACAGGTGCATCAAGCTCCATTCGGAGCTTGATAATTTGGCACCCTAGTAATAAATAGAACAGACCTATTGATAAATAGAAGAGACAGTGATAAATAGAACATACCTAGTGATAAATAGAAGAGACAGTGATAAATAGAAGAGACAAGGGGGCCGATTTGTGAAAGTGCGAGCCGCTAACAGGGGGTTTCCATCAGTCCGATCGTATGTCTTTGGGCGGATTAATGTCTGCAGCCTCAGAGCAGTCGGACAAGTTATGGAGCAGTGGTCTTTAGACTGGTGCTTCATAACTGCTCTTTCCAGCGAGCCGGAAGGCTCGCGCTAAAACAGGGCATCAAGCTCCATTCGGAGCCTGATAATTCGGCCCCCTAGTGATAAATAGAAGAGACAGTGATAAATAGAACATACCTAGTGATAAATAGAAGAGACAGTCTTAGGACCGCTGCTTCTTAACCTCCGCTTCCGTCGGAACTGAAGCGGAGAGGGTCGGAAGCAGCATCCGCTGCTTCATAAATAGACCCCCTAGTGATAAATAGAAGAGACCTAGTAATAAATAGAAGAGACCTAGTGATAAATTGAACATACCAAGTGATAAATAGAAGAGACTGATAAATAGAAGAAACCTGGGGGCCTATTTAACAAGGTGCGGACGGACATGATCCGATATTGCGGATCATGTCCACCACACATCAATAAATGCCGACAGCGTACGCTGTCTGCATTTATCATTGCACCAGCAGTTCTTGTGAACTGCTGGTGCAATGCCGCCCCCTGCAGATTCGTGGACAATCGGCTGCTAGCAGGTGGTGTCAATCAACCTGAGCAGGCAGAAAGGTTATGGAGCAGCGGTCTTTAAAAGGCTCACCAGAAACACGAGGCTTCAAGCCCCATACGGAGCTTGATAAATATGCCCCCTGGTGATAAATAGAACATACCTAGTAATAAATAGAAGAGACCTAGTGATAGATTTAACAAACCTAGTGATAAATAGAAGAGACAGTGATAAATAGAAAATACCTAGTGATAAATAGAAGAGACCTAGTGATAAATAGAACATACCTAGTGATAAATAGGACAGACCTAGTGAGAAATAGAAGAGAGACAGTGATAAATAGAACATAGCTAGTAATAAATAGAAGAGACCTAGTGATAAATAGAATATACCTAGTGATAAATAGGACAGACCTAGTGATACATAGAAGAGACAGTGATAAATAGAACATACCAAGTGATAAATAGAAAATACCTAGTGATAAAAAGAAGAGACCTAGGGGACTATTTATCAAGCTCCATAACCTGTCCGCCTGCTCTGAGGCTGCGGATAGAGATCGCCGGAAATCAACCCGATCCAATACGATTGGGTTGATTGACACCCCCTGCTAGCGAATCTGCAGGGGTCTGTGAGGAATCAGTACAACACCCTTATATGCATACATATATATATGAATAACCGCTCAGTCTCACACCCCACTTCGGGTTTTATTACAAGAATAAACCCTGGTTTGCTCATAGACATGAGGGTGACCAACATAGGTCAAAGGTAGTGGAACAGTACTTATTAGTACCTATACACAGAGGACATACCTACACTAACTAAATCTAAACTATAGCTATGGAATACAAAAGGGGAAATAAGTAATTCAAAGGCCCAGAATGGAATTCCTAATATTGAGCAAAATGTAGCATTGAGTAAGCTGGTACATATATGTATAACATAATTTGTTAAATGGAATAGCAAGCAATAAGATTCCGGTAAGTTAGCAGCAGTAGATGGCAGTGGTGAGTAAATGTGCAGCATAGGTATGAATCAGTAAAAGAGAAACAATCTCCAATTTAAAGTAACTGAATATCAGGCAAAAGTAGCAATACATCAGCAAGTAGTAAAAGTCTTATATATGCCAATAAAATGTAAGGATGTGTTATTTGAATGAACTCTGTACAGTACATAGATTCTGTCCTCTGGTGCTGCTAGTGCTGACAGGCTGCGTGGCTACAGGAAGTCCTGAGTCTGAGTTTGAGATCACTGTGTCGCTCTGCAGAGTGACGTAACACACTCCAACGTGTACAGATGCAGTACTGTGTGAGAAAAGAACTTGCAGTTGGTGGTGAGAGAAAATAAAAAATAACACGTTATCAAATAGTGCTGGCAGAATGGTGAACCGCTGAGGGGATTAGAGAGCTGAGATCCCAGGAACAATTAATGAGGATTCAGAGTTCAGTCTGTGCTGATCCAAAGTGAGGCTAGAGTGAAGATTCTCAGTAGTATCAAATTACCTAGCAATGATTGATGGACACAGGTAAGCTTAAATAGGATGTGCTGATCACATGATGTAGAAAGTTAAAGTGACAGTATGTCAATTAAGTGGTTCCTGACAGTATACCCCCCTCAAGAGTCCCCTTCCAAATCAAGGACGGGGCCGGTCAGGATGACGTCGGTGGAAGAGGGAGACCAACCTCGGAGCCGAGATGTTGGAAACAGGTTCCCAGGAATCTTCCTCAGGTCCGTAGTCCTTCCAACGAACAAGATACTGTAGAGCACGTCTGTAGATACGGGAATCAAGAATATCGGCAACTTCATAGCTTTTAATATCCGGATCAGGCATGGGAAGAGTAGTCAGTGTGGCAGTAGGCCTCGTAGGATTGTGAGGTTTAAGCAAGGATACATGGAAGGTGGGATGTATTTTAAAAGAAGGTGGTAGTTCCAGAGTAACGGCATTAATGTTGAGAACCCTAAGGATTTTGTAAGGTCCGATGAAAAGACTGCCCAATTTCTTGCTAGGAATTTGTAGTTTGAGGTTCTTTGTGGATAACCAAACTAGATCTCCAGGTTTATACGGTGGTGGCTGAGATCTCCGTAGATCATAGTAATGCTTCTGCTTAGCTTGGGCTAATGTCAGGATTTCCTGTAGTAACTTAAAAGTTTGTTTAAGGCTATTGATAGAATCCGTTACCATAGGAGAAATGTTGTCATTCCTGTGGAGGAGATGGTAAGTAGGGTGATAGCCATAATTTACATAAAAAGGGGTAAGCCTTGTTGAAGTATTGACAGTGTTGTTAAAAGAGAATTCAGCAGTCGGAATAAGAGCATACCAGTCATCTTGTTGGAAGTTGCAAAAACATCTAAGGTATTGTTCAAGAGTCTGGTTAGTCCTCTCAGTCTGACCATTTGACTGGGGATGGTATGCCGAAGTAAGATGTCTGTCAATATGTAAAGATTTACAGAGATGAATCCAAAACTTGGAGGTGAATTGGGACCCCCTGTCAGTTGTTATGGAATCAGGGAGTCCATGGAGACGTACCACATTTTTTAGGAAAGTTTCAGCTGTTTCCGATGCAGTTGGAAAACCCAGCATAGGAATAAAGTGGGCCATTTTAGAGAACTGGTCGACCACAACTAAAATGGTGTTATGGTTGGAGGAAGTAGGAAGATCAACAATAAAATCCATGGCGATATACCGCCATGGCCTGTCTGCTATAGGTAGAGATAGAAGATGGCCATAAGGTCTGATATGAGAAGGTTTACAGGTAGCACATACAGGACAAGTTTGAACATAATGCTTCACACTGTTTGCAATGCCAGGCCACCAGAAATCCCTTTGAATAAGGTGTAGCATTTTCCGAATACCTGGATGTCCAGACAGAGGAGTTTCATGTGCATTACGCATAACTATATCTCTGAGAGTCTGAGGGACATATATCTTCCCCTTCGAATGGAAAAGTCCATGGGAATCTTTTTGTAGCTGTAAGTTTTGTATGCTTGGATCGGTCTTCTGGTGCTTACGGAAATAAGCAACCTGATGCATGGTGATCCCAATGAATTTATGGGGTGGAATTATAGTTTCCTGTGCATACTGCTTGAACGGTCTAGGTGAGGATCTGGAGAGAGCATCAGCCTTTTGATTTCTAGAGGCTGGACGATATGTGATAATAAAGTTAAAACGTGTGAAGAAAAGGCTCCAACGCACTTGGCGAGCCGATAACGTTTTATTAGTCTTTAAATACTGCAAGTTTCTGTGGTCTATGTAGATAATAGTGGGATGGCTTGCGCCTTCCAATAGATGCCTCCAATATTCAAGAGCTGCCTTGATTGCTAAGAGCTCCTTTTCGCCAATAGAATAGTTTAGTTCGGCATTATTCATAGTCCTAGAATAATACGCTACTGGATGCAGAGGTTCTTCTTCCGTTAGTCTTTGGGATAGAATTGCGCCTAGTGCATAATCCGAAGCATCCACTTCGAGAAAAAACTGCTTCTCGGGATCCGGAAACTGAAGAACAGGAGCAGTGACAAACCTTTTCTTGAGCATGTGGAAAGAACATTCAGCTTCTGGAGTCCAGAGGAATTTGGTTGATTTTCTTGTGAGTGCTGTTAAAGGCTTCACTATTGCTGAGAAATCCTTGATGAACTTTCTGTAAAAATTCGAGAAGCCTAGGAATCTCTGTACATCCTTTTTGGAAGCAGGTGGGGGCCAGTTGGTAATGGCCTCTACTTTGTTTGACTCCATCCTAATACCTTTAGGGGAAATGTGGTAGCCTAGGAATGAAATAGTCTCGGAATGGAAGATACATTTCTCCAATTTAGCAAACAGCTGGTTCTTTCTAAGTCTGAGTAGAACAGTCCTAACATGATTAATGTGGTTATCGATGGTGTCTGAATATATGAGGATATCATCCAAATAAATGACTACACAAGTGTCAAGTAGATCTTTAAAGAGATGATTAATGAAATACTGAAATGTGGCGGGTGCATTGCACAACCCGAATGGCATTACTAGATATTCATAAAGGCCATATCGGGTGCGGAACGCTGTGAGCCACTCGTCTCCCTCTCTCATCCTGACCAAGTTATATGCACCGCGTAAGTCAAGCTTAGTGTATATTTTGGCACCCTGGAGACGTTCAATCAACTCCGGGATGAGAGGGAGAGGATATCGATTTTTTATTGTGCACTTATTGAGTTCCCTGTAGTCAATGATTGGTCTAAGGGTGTCATCCTTATTACGGACGAAGAACATGCCGGCCCCTGCCGGTGAGGAAGATGGCCTTATGAAACCTTTTTCTAAATTTTCATTGAGATATTGTTTCAAATGAGTGAGTTCTGGTTGTGAGAGTGAGTACACATGACCTACAGGAATCTTTGAACCGGGTATGAGATCAATAGGACAATCAAATGGCCTATGGGGTGGCAAAGCTTGAGCTTGTTTTTTGTCAAACACATCTTTAAAATCTGAGTACTCATCTGGGATCATTTGTGTAGAGGACTGTAACAGAATAGGTTCAGGCATGCAGTTAGTTCTACAGAAATGAGAATCAAAGGTAAGAGTGCCTTGAAGCCAGTTTATTGTGGGCTGGTGTTGTTTCAGCCAATTAAAACCCAAGATTAGAGGAAAAAGAGGTGAGTGTATAACATCAAAGGTGCGCACTTCAGTATGACCATTTGGAAAAGTTAACTGTATAGGTCGAGTGTGATGCGATATAGGACCTGAATTGATTAAAGACCCATCCACAACACGTATTGCGAGTGAAACAGTTTTCTTTATTAGTGGAATATTATACAAGTGCACAAAAGTGGAATCTATAAAGCTGTTTGTGGCTCCTGAATCAATCACCGCTACCGCGGATACCACCTGATGATCCCACTGCAGAGAAACAGAATGATTAAAATGTGAAGTGTTATTTGAAACATTTTTATGCTTAAGGTCAGGATTAAACCTTTCATGCTTACCCTTTCTTGACTTTTGCAGGGTTGGGCATTCCTTTACGGTGTGGTCCTTGGAGGCACAATAAAGGCACAAGTTGTTTAACCGGCGTCTAGTCTTTTCCTCTGGCTTAAGAGGCCCACGAACAAAAGCTATATCCATAGGTTCATCCTGGTTTTTAGGAGTACTAATAGAACTAGAGCTGTATGGTTTCCTTTGGAATAGGTCTGATGTGCCCCTTTCATGCTTCCTTTCTCTGAGGTGACGGTCTATAATCGTGAGAGTCATTAAATTCTCAAGGTTATCAGGCATGTCTATACGGGCAAGTTCATCTTTTAATAAGTCGGATAAACCGATGCGAAATTGGTTTTTTAAGGCTGGGGTGTTCCACAAAGTATCTGGAGCCCACCTTTTAAACTCAGCTATATATTCTTCAATGGGACGCCGGCCTTGTTTCAAGGACCTAATAGCTGTTTCTGCAGTTGTCTGCTTATCATGGTCCTCATATAAAAGAGACATAGCTGAGAAAAAGGACTCTAGAGAATCTAGTATTGGATCGTCAGTCTCATAATAAGTATTCGCCCAACTCTTTGGTTCACGCCTCAAATATGAGATGACTGTGAGAACTTTTATTCGATCAGTCGGGTAACTACGTGGTTTTAAGGAGAAGTAAAGGGTGCAAGAGTTTTTAAAATCACGAAATTGTGATCTTTCACCAGAAAATTTGTCAGGAGGACAAGGTATAGGCTCAGGAGGTGGGGTTTCAGCAGTAACAGGTTTTTGCTGTGCTTGATCGCGTATAAATTTACGCAGCTCCAGATTTTCTGCTTGCATTTCTCTCAACCCCTGGATCATGAGATCCATATTTTGTGCGAGAGTTCCAACACGGTTAGTCAATTCTGCTACATCCATTTTCTGTGAAAGAGAATATATATATGTAGAGAGGGTGAACAATTTAATGGCTAGGTAATATGTGAGGAATCAGTACAACACCCTTATATGCATACATATATATATGAATAACCGCTCAGTCTCACACCCCACTTCGGGTTTTATTGCAAGAATAAACCCTGGTTTGCTCATAGACATGAGGGTGACCAACATAGGTCAAAGGTAGTGGAACAGTACTTATTAGTACCTATACACAGAGGACATACCTACACTAACTAAATCTAAACTATAGCTATGGAATACAAAAGGGGAAATAAGTAATTCAAAGGCCCAGAATGGAATTCCTAATATTGAGCAAAATGTAGCATTGAGTAAGCTGGTACATATATGTATAACACAATTTGTTAAATGGAATAGCAAGCAATAAGATTCCTGTAAGTTAGCAGCAGTAGATGGCAGTGGTGAGTAAATGTGCAGCATAGGTATGAATCAGTAAAAGAGAAACAATCTCCAATTTAAAGTAACTGAATATCAGGCAAAAGTAGCAATACATCAGCAAGTAGTAAAAGTCTTATATATGCCAATAAAATGTAAGGATGTGTTATTTGAATGAACTTTGTACAGTACATAGATTCTGTCCTCTGGTGCTGCTAGTGCTGACAGGCTGCGTGGCTACAGGAAGTCCTGAGTCTGAGTTTGAGATCACTGTGTCGCTCTGCAGAGTGACGTAACACACTCCAACGTGTACAGATGCAGTACTGTGTGAGAAAAGAACTTGCAGTTGGTGGTGAGAGAAAATCAAAAATAACACGTTACAAATAGTGCTGGCAGAATGGTGAACCGCTGAGGGGATTAGAGAGCTGAGATCCCAGGAACAATTAATGAGGATTCAGAGTTCAGTCTGTGCTGATCCAAAGTGAGGCTAGAGTGAAGATTCTCAGTAGTATCAAATTACCTAGCAATGATTGATGGACACAGGTAAGCTTAAATAGGATGTGCTGATCACATGATGTAGAAAGTTAAAGTGACAGTATGTCAATTAAGTGGTTCCTGACAGGGTCGGTATTGCACCAGCAGTTCACAATATCGGATCATGTTCACTTGCACATTAGTATAAATAGGCCCCCTAGTGATAAATAGAAGAGACAGTGATAAATAGAACATACCTAGTGATAAATAGAAGAGACCTAGTGAGAAATAGAAGAGATCTACTAAAATATAGAGACCTAGTGATAAATAGAAGAGACCTAGTGATAAATAGAAGAGACCTAGTGATAAATAGAAGAGACCTACTAAAATATAGAGACCTAGTGATAAATAGAACAGACCTATAGATAAATAGAAGAGAACTAGTGATAAATAGAAGAGAACTAGTGATAAATAGAAGAGAACTAGTGATAAATAGAAGAGACCAATAGATAAATAGAAGAGAACTAGTGATAAATAGAAGAGAACTAGTGATAAATAGAACAGACCTATAGATAAATAGAAGAGAACTAGTGATAAATAGAAGAGAACTAGTGATAAATAGAAGAGACCTAGAGATAAATAGAAGAGAACTAGTGATAAATAGAAGAGAACTAGTGATAAATAGAAGAGACCTAGAGATAAATAGAAGAGAACTAGTGATAAATAGAAGAGAACTAGTGATAAATAGAAGAGACCTAGAGATAAATAGAACAGACCTATAGATAAATAGAAGAGAACTAGTGATAAATAGAAGAGAACTAGTGATAAATAGAACAGACCTATAGATAAATAGAAGAGAACTAGTGATAAATAGAAGAGAACTAGTGATAAATAGAACAGACCTATAGATAAATAGAAGAGAACTAGTGATAAATAGAAGAGAACTAGTGATAAATAGAAGAGAACTAGTGATAAATAGAAGAGACCTAGAGATAAATAGAACAGACCTATAGATAAATAGAAGAGAACTAGTGATAAATAGAAGAGAACTAGTGATAAATAGAACAGACCTATAGATAAATAGAAGAGAACTAGTGATAAATAGAAGAGAACTAGTGATAAATAGAAGAGACCTAGAGATAAATAGAAGAGACTTAGGGGGCCGATTTATCAATTTCTGTCCGACATGATAGGCTGTAGCGTATCATGTCTGACAGACATCACTGTCGGCATTTAACATTGCACAAGCAGTTCACCCTGCAGATTTGCGACCATAGCAGGGGGTGTCAATCAACCCGATCGTATAGGATCGGGCGGATTGCAGACTGCAGTCTAAGAGGCAGTGGACCAGTTAAGGAAACAGCAGTTAAGACCGCTGCTTCATAACTGCTGTTTCCTGCAAACCTAAAGGCTTGCGCGGAAACAGAGGCATCAAGCTCCGTTCGGAGCTTGATAATTCGGTCCCATAGTGATAATTAGAGGAGACCTGGTGATAAATAGAAGAGACCTAGTGGCTGAATTATCGAGCTCCGAATGGAACACTGTTCCTTAACTGGTCCGCTGCCTCTTAGGCTGCAGTTTGCAATCCACCCGATCCTATATGGTCAGGTTGATTGGCACCCCCTACAGGGGGCGGCATTGCATTGCACAAGCAGTTCGCAAGAACTGCTTGTGCAATGATAAATGCCGACAGTGTATGCTGTCGGCATTCAGCGTTGCGATGTCTATCGGACATGACCATAGTGATAAATAGAAGAGACCTAGTAATAAATAGAACATAACTAGAACATAACTAGTGATAAATAGAACATAACTACTGTTAAATAGAAGAGACCTAGTGATAAATAGAAGAGACCTAGTAATAAATAGAACATAACTAGAACATAAATAGTGATAAATAGAACATAACTAGTGATAAATAGAAGAGACCTAGTGATAAATAGGAAGACAGAAATTTAAGTCCGGAACAGTCAGATGAGAGAACAGCTTCAAGGGGGAGGTTACAGAGGTGAGGCACAAAAAAACAAGGAAGTAGAAAGGAAATAGACTGGGCCTATTTTGATTACACATTTACACAAGAGGGTAAATAAGGGATAAATTAGTCATTTTTACGAGCATTTTAAATACAACAATACTGTTATTAGTATTGTTTTAAAGTTGTTTTGAGTAGTTTTCCTAGTAAATGCTTTATACTAACACATTATGAGATATATTTTATAATTACTCAGTATAAATAATATGGATGATGCGGAATCTGTTGGCGCTCTACAAATAACCAATAATAATAATAATGATGTGCTAAAGATGTTGCTACAATCTGAACTATTGTAAATAACAGGTTCTAGGGGTGTATGCAGCCTTCTTAGTTTTCTAATAAACATGGATGCCTTAGCTCCTTATCTATATATATTTACCTGCCTCAAAATGGTTAAAAAGGGTAAAATTGTGTGGAATATACATGTATTCTTTCAGCAATGCAGCATAAACATCAATTTTATCCTTGAAATCACAATTGCACATTTATTGCACCTTAATTAAGTGAATTGGGACTCCTTTAAATCCCCTATTGTTCTTGGGGTACCCTGTGGCCATATAAAAAAGACGATCTATAGCTCCCAGGACACTGCACATAAGCCACTGTTCACACTACTCCATTCCTCAGTTATAGGGCGAAAATGAACTTCTTACAGCAGTGGTTTTATAGAGGTCTTAGAATCCGAATGAGTATCCTTTATTACTGATATAGGGGCAGAATTATCAAGCTCCGTCTGCTCTGAGGTTGCGGACATTAATCCACTCGATCACATACGATCGGGCTGATTGACACCCCTGCTAGCGGCCGATTGGCCGCGAATCTGCAGGGGGAAGCATTGCACAAGCAGTTCACAAGAACTGCTTGTGGAATGATAAATGCCGACAGCGTATGCTGTCGGCATTTATCGATGTGCGGCGGACATGATACGCTACATCGTATCATGTCCGCTCGCACTTTCATAAATCGGCCCCATAGAGTGTAAAGCTGAACCTTCCTGATCAGACCCACTCATGTGCATTTCAGACTATTGACAAACATGTTCCTTTATGAATCCTGTCGTAATGAACATCCTTAGGCATAACCTTAAAGGGATATATATAAAGAGAGCATGCAATTTTAAAAAACTTTCCAATTTACTTGTATTATATAATTTACTTTATTATTTTAATATCCTTTGTTAAAAAGCATATCTAAATTGGCGCAGTAGCTGCTGATTGATGGCTGCACATAGATACCTTGTGTGATTGGCTTACTTTTGTGCATTGCTATTTCTTCAACAAAATATATCTAAAGAATGATGCAAAGTAGATAATAGGGGGCCTATTTAACAAAGGTCTGTCGGACCTGATCCGACAGTGCGGATCAGGTCCGACAGACCTTGCTAAATGCAGAGAGCAATACGCTCTCCGTATTCAGCATTGCACCAGCAGCTCTTGTGAGCTGCTGGTGCAACACCGCCCCCTGCAGATTCGCGGCCAATCGGCCCCCAGCAGGGGGGTGTCAATCAACCCGATCATACTCGATCGGGTTAAATTGCGGCGATTTCTTTCCGCCTGATCAGAGCAGGCGGACAGGTTATGGAGCAGCAGTCTTTAGAACGCTGCTTCATAACTGGTGTTTCTGGCGAGTCTGCAGGCTCACCAGAAACACAGGCTCTCAAGCTCCATCTGGAGCTTGATAAATGGGCCCCTAGAAGTCAATTGAAAACTGATTTAAAATTGCATTCTGTATCTGAATCACGAAAGTAAAAATTTGAGTTTCACGTCCCTTTAAACTGATAACCCAAAGAGCGCCACTGAATCCTCCTTCTCTAAAAAGTCATAGGAGGGCCCCTAGCTACACATCAGCTGTGGGATATATGCTTCAAAGTTGCTTTATTTTTTCCTGTTCACTTCATAGCACTGTAAAAGAATTGCAATACAGTGACATTTAACTCATCAACTTATTGACTATAACCAGAGAGAAAACAAATCTGATGCCCGACTTCAACAACATTGTTAAAAAGATGTGGAATTTAATAAGCACATAAATATACATGTATAATGTCTCTTAAAAATGCGGGAAATAAATCTGCATTTAACATCAAAGCACATTATGATAATGCATTATTGTAACATCAAAGTACATTACGATAACATACAAACCCTCAGATAAAATGTGCTGCCATTTTTTATAATCACTGTAACACTGAAGATCTAACGCTATGTACTGATCTGTTATCACTGTGTTAACATTATTACCGTTTACACTTGCAAATCAGTAAATATCAGGCAATAGCAGTCACTGCTAGAAAAGTGTAAGCCCCCACACACACACACACACACACACAAAATACTATAAGTAATTAAAACAGACATAAATTGTGACTATATATACAAATAAATACATAGTTGTTTATTTACATGGCAGAAACATTGTTAGGAATATGCCCATCAGCACCACAGATGACGTGCATGCCCTTGCTGCAGGCAACATGTTCAAATGAGATCTCAGTTCAGATACTTGACCTGCCATCTATCCCCCTTTGTGTCAGATACACATGAGAACAAGATCAGATACCTAACTGCTATACCCACTATTATGTCTGTTAAACGTCAATGTGGAAACTTCAGATGAGATATTAACTATTTCTGTGCTGCAGAATATTCTAGTGCATAATAAATGTATTAATGTATTTGTGAGATTATATTATTACTATTAACTGTGGGGAAATGCAACTCTAACAACAATTTTGTGATCTAATGATCTTACTTAGGAAAACTGTAATCTAACTTTCAACATACCTGCTTTGACCAGAGCACTTGTGACAATAAACAAATTTTTTCTAAACATAGCATAATAATTAAATCAGTGCATAATTACAGTTTATCCTCATGTGGGGTTTACAATGTAGTTACAACATTAATTTAAAAAATTATTTGCAGCAAAGTGTTAATCTGTTCTAAAACCATTAAGACTGCTGATAAATTGATCTATTGGATGAATACAATTGCATGCTATGGGGCCGATTTATCAAGTGTCTGTCCGACATATGCCGACAGCATACAGTGGGGTAAAAAAGTATTTAGTCAGCCACCAATTGTACAAGTTCTCCCACTTAAGAAGATGAGAGAGGCCTGTAATTTTCATCATAGGTATACCTCAACTATGAGAGACAAAATGTGGAAACAAATCCAGACAATCACATTGTCTGATTTGGAAAGAATTTATTGGCAAATTATGGCGGAAAATAAGTATTTGGTCAATATCAAAAGTTCATCTCAATGCTTTGTTATATATCCTTTGTTGGCAATGACAGAGGTCAAACGTTTTCTGTAAGTCTTCACAAGGTTGTCACACACTGTTGCTGGTATGTTGGCCCATTCCTGCATGCAGATCTCCTCTAGAGCAGTGATGTTTTGGGGCTGTCGCTTGGCAACACGGACTTTCATCTCCCTCCAAAGGTTTTCTATGGGATTGAGATCTGGAGACTGGCTAGGCCACTCCAGGACCTTGAAATGCTTCTTACAAAGCCACTCCTTCGTTGCCCGGGTGGTGTGTTTGGGATAATTGTCATGCTGAAACACCCAGCCACGTTTCATCTTCAATGCCCTTGCTGATGGAAGGAGGTTTGCACTCAAAATCTCACGATACATGGCCCCATTCATTCTTTCATGTACACGGATCAGTCGTCCTGTTCCCTTTGCAGAGAAACAGCCCCAAAGCATGATGTTGCCACCCCCATGCTTCACAATAGGTATGGTGTTCTTTGGTTGCAACTCAGCATTGTCTCTCCTCCAAACACGACGAGTTGTGTTTCTACCAAACAGTTCTACTTTGGTTTCATCTGACCATATGACATTCTCCTAATCCGCTTCTGGATCATCCAAATGCTCTCTAGCATACTTCAGACGGGCCCAGACATGTACTGGCTTAAGCAGGGGGACACGTCTGGCACTGCAGGATCTGAGTCCCTGGCGGCGTAGTGTGTTACTGATGGTAGCCTTTGTTACGTTGGTCCCAGCTCTCTGCAAGTCATTCACTAGGTCCCCCCGTGTGGTTCTGGGATATTTGCTCTCCATTCTTGTGATCATTTTGACCCCACGGGGTGAGATCTTGCGTGGAGCCCCAGATCGAGGGAGATTATCAGTGGTCTTGTATGTCTTCCATTTTTAATTATTGCTCTCACAGTTGATTTCTTCACACCAAGCTGCTTGCCTATTGCAGATTCAGTCTTCCCAGCCTGGTGCAGGTCTACAATTTTGTTTCTGGTGTCCTTTGACAGCTCTTTGGTCTTCACCATAGTGGAGTTTGGAGTGTGACTGTTTGAGGTTGTGGACAGGTGTCTTTTATACTGATAACAAGTTCAAACAGGTGCCATTAATACAGGTAATGAGTGGAGGACAGAGGAGCCTCTTAAAGAAGAAGATTCAGGTCTGTGAGAGCCAGAAATCTTGCTTGTTTGTAGGTGACCAAATACTTATTTTCCACCATAATATGCAAATAAATTCTTTCCAAATCAGACAATGTGATTGTCTGGATTTGTTTCCACATTTTGTCTCTCATAGTTGAGGTATACCTATGATGAAAATTACAGGCCTCTCTCATCTTCTTAAGTGGGAGAACTTGCACAATTGGTGGCTGACTAAATACTTTTTTGCCCCACTGTACACTGTCGGCATTTAACATTGCACAAGCAGTTCTGGTGAACTGCTTGTACAATGCCGCCCCCTGCAAATTTGTGGCAAATCAGCAGCTAACAGGGGGTGTCAATCAACCCGATCGTATACGATTGGGCGGATTGATGTCCGCAGCCTCAGAGGAGGCGGGCAAGTTAAGGAGCAGCTTGTTAAATCAGCCCCTATGGCCTCTAGTTATCAAGTCGTCAACCGTAAATACGCTGGAATTCCGCAGCGTATTTGTGGCGAGGATGATTCGCCATAGTTATCAAGCCCTACAGACCGGCAAAAGTAGAATCTAGTGACGTAACATATGATCCGCCGGACTCAGTCCGACAGAGATCGATGGTTACGTCACTACAGATGTTCCGAACGCAAGTTCGGCACTATCTGACTACTTTTGGAAGTTATCAAAGAACAACCAGGTACGCTCGCCACTATTCCGGCCCAGCGTACCTGGTGTTCAATCCGCCGCAACCAGAAAGCTCATGTTCGCTGCTGCCCGATATCCCATTGATTCCTATGGGAAGTGTCTGCACCTAACACCCTAACATGTACCCCGAGTCTAAACACTCCTAATCTGCCCCCCCTACACCGCCGGCACCTATTTTATACTTATTAACTCCTAATCTGCCCCACCTACACCGCCGCCACCTACTTTATACTTATTAACCCTTAATCTGCCCCCCCTACACCGCCGCCACCTACTTTATACTTATTAACCCCTAAACCGCCACTCCGACACCGCCGACACCTACATCAAAGTATTAACCCCTATCCCGCCGCTCCCGGACCCCGCCGCAACTATAAAACATTTATTAACCCCTAAACCACCACTCCTGGACCCCACCGCCACCTACATTATACCTATTAACCCCTAAACTGCCGCTCCCGGACCCCGCCGCAACTATAATAAATTTATTAACCCCTAAACCACCGCTCCCGGACCCCGCCACCACCTACGTTACATTTATTAACCCCTATCCTGCCCCCTACACCGCCGCCACTATATTAAATGAATTAACCCCTAAACCTAAGTCTAACCCTAACCCTAACACCCCCTAACTTAAATATTATTTAAATTAATCTAAATAAATATTCCTATTATTAAATAAATTAATCCTATTTAAAACTAAATACTTACCTATAAAATAAACCCTAAGATAGCTACAATATAACTAATAGTTACATTGTAGCTATCTTAGGATTTATTTTTATTTTACAGGCAACTTTGTATTTATTTTAATTAGGTTGAATAGTTATTAATTAGTTATTAACTATTTAATAACTACCTAGCTAAAATAAGTACAAAATTACCTTTAAAATAAACCCTAAGTTACAATTACACCTAACACTATACTACCATTAAATAAATTAAATTAATTAAATACAATTACCTACAATTAAATTAAAATAACTAAAATTAACTACTAAAGTATTAAAAAAACCTCTAAATTACAGAAAATAAAAAAAATTACAAGAAGTTTAAACTAATTAAACCTAATCTAAGCCCCCTAATAAAATAAAAAAGCCCCCCAAAATAATAAAATTCCCTTCCCTAAACTAAATTACAAATAGCCCTTAAAAGGGCTTTTTGCGGGGCATTGCCCCAAAGTAATCAGCTCTTTTACCTGTAAAAAAAAGAAATACACCCCCCCAACATAAAAACCCACCACCCACACACCCAACCCTACTCTAAAACCCACCCAAACCCCCCTTAAAAAAACTAACACTACCCCATTGAAGATCACCCTACCTTGAGCCGTCTTCACCCAGCCGGGCCTAAGTCCTCAACGAATCCGGGCAAAGTGGTCTTCCAGATGGGCAGAAGTCTTCATCCAATCCGGCCAGAAGAGGTCCTCTAGATGGGCAGAAGTCTTCATCCAAGCGGCATCTTCTATCTTCTTCCATCCGGCGAGGAGCGGCACCATCTTGAAGACATCCGACACGGAGCATCCATCGATCCCAACGACTAAACGAAGAATGACGGTTCCTTTAAATGACGTCATCCAAGACGGCGTCCCTTGAATTCCGATTGGCTGAGGGGATTTTTTATTTTATTAGGGGGCTTAGATTAGGTGTAATTAGTTTAAACTTCTTGTAATTTTTTTTATTTTCTGTAATTTAGAGTTGTTGTTTTTTGTACTTTAGCTAATTTTAGTTATTTTAATTTAATTGTAGGTAATTGTATTTAATTAATTTAATTTATTTAATGGTAGTATAGTGTTAGGTGTAATTGTAACTTAGGTTAGGGTTTATTTTACAGGTAATTTTGTACTTATTTTAGCTAGGTAGTTTATTAAATAGTTAATAACTATTTAATAACTATTGTACCTAGTTAAAATAAATACAAAATTGCCTGTAAAATAAATATAAAACCTAAGATGGCTACAATGTAACTATTAGTTATATTGTAGCTAGCTTAGGGTTTATTTTATAGGTAAGTATTTAGTTTTAAATAGGAATAATTTATTTAATTATAGGAATATTTATTTAGATTAATTTATATAATATTTAAGTTAGCGGGGGTGTTAGGGTTAGGGTTAGACTTAGGTTTAGGGTTTAATAGATATAATTTAGGTGGCGGCGGTGTAGGGGGGGCAGATTAGGGGTTAATAAATGGAATTTAGGTTGCGGCGGGGTCCGGGATCGGCAGGATAGGGGTTAATAACTTTATGTAGGTGGCGGCGGTATAGGGGGTGGAAGATTAGGGGTTAATAGGTATAATGTAGGTGGCAGCGGGGACCGGGAGCGGCGGTTTAGGGGTTCATATATTTATTATAGTGGCGGCGCGGTCCGGGAGGTTAGGTTTAGGGGTTAATATATTTATTATAGTTGCGGCAGGGTCCAGGAGCGGCGGTTTATGGGGTTAATACGTTTATTTAGTTGCGGGGGGCTCCGGGAGCGTTGGTTTAGGGGGTCTAAACCGCAGCGGCGGCGATGTTAGGCGAGCGTATTGGGGCCGGCGAATGCAGGAAAGTAGACAGGTTGATAACTAGAGGCCTATATCTCAATCGTTAAAAAAAAAAAATTGAGGTTCAGATCCCATTTCACAATGTCATTGTATTACCTATATTTATATTATTTTGGAAAGCAAAAGGTGAAAGCAAGTTAATTTTAAGTGTTCTAAAAGTGAAATATTCTGGCTGAGATTAGCAGCATAGTTAAATAAAAAAATAAAAAAATATGTTGCCCATATTAAAAAGCTATATTTAAACTAATGGTGTGAGCTGTGATTGGTGGAATGCAAACAAACTGATGTTTCAATGATTATAATTCAACAACAAATTTGGCTGAAATTGAGTTTTTAGCAGGACTTTTGAGTCATTACAAATAGTGAAAGTTTAAATAGAATAGAACAGTAGTTTATGAAATATCTGAATATAACAAAATATACATTTGTTTTCCATTGGGTGGCATTAATAAACTCTGAACAAACACATACAAAAGTTCTAGGTGAAATTGTTTAAAATTTAGCAGAATCATAGAGGCTCATGGCTGTTGTAGTTCTTTGTGGAGGGGGGGGGGCAAGTAAATCAATTCACTGACTCCTGAGATATTTATCTTGAGAGTAATATATGTGTATGAGATTTGTATGCACTTTTCTTAAAATACATATTGATTTTGGTGTACACATGCAGTAGCCTTTTTCAAGGTTAAATCATATTTCTTCTATAAAGGTTACTGTAAGTCCATAGAGAATTGGTGTTGTAGTGTTCAGAATAGAAATATAGGGATATTTCATGCTGTTATATTTCTAGGGAAGATAGAAATACTGTTTTGTAGAGTATGCGTGGAAATAGTTTTTATGTATTATAGAGCTGGTGATGTGACATTATGCTGTAGGCATATTCCGAGCATGTACAGTAAACAGTTTTTGGTTGTAGTGATATAATCAGGTGCTCTAGGTCAGGGTATTGTTGCACTTGCAATGCAACGCTGCTTTCTTTTTAATCAGTTTTCTTTTGGAATTTGATTTTGCCCATAAGTTAGTTTTCTCTTTTTTAGATAAATAAAATGTTTTGAATTCTGGCTTGTTAAAACTCCAGTAACCAGACAGCCACCTGAAAATACAATTATATACCTAAAAAATGTTTGCCTAGCGAAATCCTGTTGTAATTTCACTATCAACAGATCTAAATGGGGGACTTTCTGATGTTTTTTTTTTTTTTTACATGGGTTTAACATAAACATATTTCTAGGAAAAAGTATTTATATATGGATCCAATTCACTGGTTTTTATACCTGCCCTCAGACCTCCCTATTAGGCCAGATTTTTAAAATATCTGAATTAGAAAACAGGTGAAATAATCAGCTGTCTACTAAACATGTTTTTTTACCAGCTCTCACTCAAAGTAATCCTGAAAATCTGGCCTGTTAGGGAGTCATGGCTACTGGTTTAAAAACCAGTGGTCTAATTTGTAAACACTTTTGATAACCCTAAATTTAACCAGCAGACATAGTGTCTGTATAGTATCTTAAAGGGACATGAAACACAAATGTTTTCCTTTATGATTCCAATAGTCCATATAATTTTAAACAACTTTCTTCTGCCAACTTATTTGTTTTGTTCTTTTGGTATCCTTTGTTCAAAAGTATACCTAGGTATGCTCAGGAGCTAGCTATTGATTGGTGACTGCACATATATGCCTCTTGTCATTGGCTTACCAATGTGTTCATCTAGCCCCCAATAGTGCATTAATGATTCTTGGAAAGTTGTTTAAAAATGTATGCTTTGTCTGAAACATGAAAGAAAAATGTTGGGTTTCATGTCCTGATAGATAGATAGATAGAGATATACTGTGTAGATATATAGATATAGATACTGTGGCCTAGATTTGGAGTTCGGCGGTAAAAGGGCTGTTAACGCTCCGCGGGCTTTTTTCTGGCCGCACCATAAATTTAACTCTGGTATCGAGAGTTAAAACAAATGCTGCGTTAGGCTCCAAAAAAGGAGCGTAGAGCATTTTTACCGCAAATGCAACTCTCGATACCAGAGTTGCTTACGGACGCGGCCGGCCTCAAAAACGTGCTCGTGCACGATTCTCCCATAGGAAACAATGGGACTGTTTGAGCTGAAAAAAAACCTAACACCTGCAAAAAAGCAGCGTTCAGCTCCTAACGCAGCCCCATTGTTTCCTATGGGGAAACACTTCCTACGTCTGCACCTAACACCCTAACATGTACCCCGAGTCTAAACACCCCTACCCTTACACTTATTAACCCCTAATCTGCCGCCCCCGCTATCGCTGACCCCTGCATTACACTTTTAACCCCTAATCTGCCGCTCCGTAAAACGCCGCCACCTACGTTATCCCTATGTACCCCTAATCTGCTGCCCTAACATCGCCGACCCCTATGTTATATTTATTAACCCCTAATCTGCCCCCCACAACGTCGCCGACACCTACCTACACTTATTAACCCCTAATCTGCCGAGCGGACCTGAGCGCTACTATAATAAAGTTATTAACCCCTAATCCGCCTCACTAACCCTATCATAAATAGTATTAACCCCTAATCTGCCCTCCCTAACATCGCCGACACCTACCTTCAATTATTAACCCCTAATCTGCCGACCGGAGCTCACCGCTATTCTAATAAATGTATTAACCCCTAAAGCTAAGTCTAACCCTAACACTAACACCCCCCTAAGTTAAATATAATTTTTATCTAACGAAATAAATTAACTCTTATTAAATAACTTATTCCTATTTAAAGCTAAATACTTACCTGTAAAATAAATCCTAATATAGCTACAATATAAATTATAATTATATTATAGCTATTTTAGGATTAATATTTATTTTACAGGCAACTTTGTAATTATTTTAACCAGGTACAATAGCTATTAAATAGTTAAGAACTATTTAATAGTTACCTAGTTAAAATAATAACAAATTTACCTGTAAAATAAATCCTAACCTAAGTTATAATTAAACCTAACACTACCCTATCAATAAAATAATTAAATAAACTACCTACAATTACCTACAATTAACCTAACACTACACTATCAATAAATTAATTAAACACAATTCCTACAAATAAATACAATTAAATAAACTAGCTAAAGTACAAAAAATAAAAAAGAACTAAGTTACAGAAAAAAAAAAATATTTACAAACATAAGAAAAATATTACAACAATTTTAAACTAATTACACCTACTCTAAGCCCCCTAATAAAATAACAAAGCCCCCCAAAATAAAAAATTCCCTACCCTATTCTAAATTAAAAAAGTTACAAGCTCTTTTACCTTACCAGCCCTGAACAGGGCCCTTTGCGGGGCATGCCCCAAGAATTTCAGCTCTTTTGCCTGTAAAAAAAAACATACAATACCCCCCCCCCAACATTACAACCCACCACCCACATACCCCTAATCTAACCCAAACCCCCCTTAAATAAACCTAACACTAATCCCCTGAAGATCTTCCTACCTTGTCTTCACCATCCAGGTATCACTGATCCGTCCTGGCTCCAAGATCTTCATCCAACCCAAGCGGGGGTTGGCGATCCATAATCCGGTGCTCCAAAGTCTTCCTCCTATCTGGCAAGAAGAGGACATCCGGACCGGCAAACATCTTCTCCAAGCGGCATCTTCGATCTTCTTCCATCCGGTGCGGAGCGGGTCCATCTTGAAGCAGGCGACGCGGATCCATCCTCTTCTTCCGATGTCTCCCGACTAATGACGGTTCCTTTAAGGGACGTCATCCAAGATGGCGTCCCTCGAATTCCGATTGGCTGATAGGATTCTATCAGCCAATCGGAATTAAGGTAGGAATTTTCTGATTGGCTGATGGAATCAGCCAATCAGAATCAAGTTCAATCCGATTGGCTGATCCAATCAGCCAATCAGATTGAGCTCGCATTCTATTGGCTGTTCCGATCAGCCAATAGAATGCGAGCTCAATCTGATTGGCTGATTGGATCAGCCAATCGGATTGAACTTGATTCTGATTGGCTGATTCCATCAGCCAATCAGAAAATTCCTACCTTAATTCCGATTGGCTGATAGAATCCTATCAGCCAATCGGAATTCGAGGGACGCCATCTTGGATGACATCCCTTAAAGGAACCGTCATTAGTCGGGAGACATCGGAAGAAGAGGATGGATCCGCGTCGCCTGCTTCAAGATGGACCCGCTCCGCACCGGATGGAAGAAGATCGAAGATGCCGCTTGGAGAAGATGTTTGCCGGTCCGGATGTCCTCTTCTTGCCGGATAGGAGGAAGACTTTGGAGCACCGGATTATGGATCGCCAACCCCCGCTTGGGTTGGATGAAGATCTTGGAGCCAGGACGGATCGGTGATACCTGGATGGTGAAGACAAGGTAGGAAGATCTTCAGGGGATTAGTGTTAGGTTTATTTAAGGGGGGTTTGGGTTAGATTAGGGGTATGTGGGTGGTGGGTTGTAATGTTGGGGGGGGGTATTGTATGTTTTTTTTTACAGGCAAAAGAGCTGAAATTCTTGGGGCATGCCCCGCAAAGGGCCCTGTTCAGGGCTGGTAAGGTAAAAGAGCTTGTAACTTTTTTAATTTAGAATAGGGTAGGGAATTTTTTATTTTGGGGGGCTTTGTTATTTTATTAGGGGGCTTAGAGTAGGTGTAATTAGTTTAAAATTGTTGTAATATTTTTCTTATGTTTGTAAATATTTTTTTATTTTCTGTAACTTAGTTCTTTTTTATTTTTTGTACTTTAGCTAGTTTATTTAATTGTATTTATTTGTAGGAATTGTGTTTAATTAATTTATTGATAGTGTAGTGTTAGGTTAATTGTAGGTAATTGTAGGTAGTTTATTTAATTATTTTATTGATAGGGTAGTGTTAGGTTTAATTATAACTTAGGTTAGGATTTATTTTACAGGTAAATTTGTTATTATTTTAACTAGGTAACTATTAAATAGTTCTTAACTATTTAATAGCTATTGTACCTGGTTAAAATAATTACAAAGTTGCCTGTAAAATAAATATTAATCCTAAAATAGCTATAATATAATTATAATTTATATTGTAGCTATATTAGGATTTATTTTACAGGTAAGTATTTAGCTTTAAATAGGAATAAGTTATTTAATAAGAATTAATTTATTTCGTTAGATAAAAATTATATTTAACTTAGGGGGGTGTTAGTGTTAGGGTTAGACTTAGCTTTAGGGGTTAATACATTTATTAGAATAGCGGTGAGCTCCGGTCGGCAGATTAGGGGTTAATAATTGAAGGTAGGTGTCGGCGATGTTAGGGAGGGCAGATTAGGGGTTAATACTATTTATGATAGGGTTAGTGAGGCGGATTAGGGGTTAATACATTTATTATAGTAGCGCTCAGGTCCGCTCGGCAGATTAGGGGTTAATAAGTGTAGGCAGGTGTCGGCGACGTTGAGGGGGGCAGATTAGGGGTTAATAAATATAATATAGGGGTCGGCGATGTTAGGGGCAGCAGATTAGGGGTACATAGGGATAACGTAGGTGGCGGCGATTTGCGGTCGGACGATTAGGGGTTAATTATTGTAGGTAGCTGGCGGCGACGTTGTGGGGGGCAAGTTAGGGGTTAATAAATATAATATAGGGGTCGGCGGGGTTAGGGGCAGCAGATTAGGGGTACATAAATATAACGTAGGTGGCGGTCGGCAGATTAGGGGTTAAAAATTTTAATCGAGTGGCGGCGGTGTGGGGGGACCTCGGTTTAGGGGTACATAGGTAGTTTATGGGTGTTAGTGTACTTTAGGGTACAGTAGTTAAGAGCTTTATGAACCGGCGTTAGCCAGAAAGCTCTTAACTCCTGCTATTTTCAGGCGGCTGGAATTTTGTCGTTAGAGCTCTAACGCTCACTTCAGAAACGACTCTAAATACCGGCGTTAGAAAGATCCCATTGAAAAGATAGGCTACGCAAATGGCGTAGGGGGATCTGCGGTATGGAAAAGTCGCGGCTGTAAAGTGAGCGTTAGACCCTTTAATCACTGACTCCAAATACCAGCGGGCGGCCAAAACCAGCGTTAGGAGCCTCTAACGCTGGTTTTGACGGCTACCGCCGAACTCCAAATCTAGGCCTGTGTATGCTGTGTGTATAGACTGTGGTGATCCCCAAAGTGTATCAAGGTTACTCCACACATCAGGGATTCAAGCCAGAAGTGGGTCTGAACAAGTGACAAATCTGTATGTTCTATTGTATACCGCTGTATGAGTGCATTTGTGCACAAGATGTTAACCAAAGTCTCACAGATGCAAGTCTGGTGAAGGCGATGACACCTGGTATTTTGTGTTCCCACAAGGGAATATACAACATAATAATAATTCTATTATTAAATATAATAATAATAATAATAATTATTGCTGGCAGTTTGTAGTAAACTTGTGTAGTTTGATTTGAACTGCATTAACTAATAGTCTGTAGCTTTATTACTGTGACCTGTATGTACTAGCAAGCTGAAATGAATTGACAATTTGGTGACCACATGCTATATACATTGGAATTGTAACTGCACTATTTATACACTAATAATGTTTTTTTTAATCAGAGTATAGACAAACATTTTAGGATTGATCTATAGGTGCCGATTTATCATGCTGCGAATGCAGCTGTCTCCGCGCGAGTCTTCAGGCTCGCTGGAAACAGAAGTTAAGAAGCAGCGTTTGTAAGACCACTGCTCCTTAATTCGTCCGTCACCTCTGAGGTAGCGGACAGCAATCATCCTGATCAGATTTGATCAGGATGATTGACACCCTGTGCTAGCGGCCGATTGGCCGCGAATGTGCAGGGGGCGGCATTGCACAAGCATTTCACAAGAAATGCTTGTGCATTGTTAAATGCCGACAGAGTATGCTGTCGGCATTTAGCGATGTCGGGCGGACATGATCCGCTACAGTGGATCATGTCCGGCCAGCAGTTAATAATTCTACCCCATAGTATTAATCCTCTAAACACAGATCAACAACATTGACTCCCAGCCCTTTTTGACATCATTATCTGCATTTTGTAATAGTTTATTGCCACCCTATTTGGGAGACTGTGATTACCTCTGGTTACACATTTTCTGTTTATAAATCTACCTGAGCTTGTGGATTTTCTGTATTAAGTTGTAATTTTTGCACAATCATTTATTCATCTTAAATGAAGACCCCAGATTATCCTATAATTTATTAATATAATTTTGTGTTTTACTAAACATTCTCTGCTTGGAGTGTTGCTCATTACTTTTAGACAGGATCCAAAGCTTATGGAGGTTATGAAACAGTACTGGATAGGATTATTCATTCAGACAAACAGGCAGACAGCCATACAGGTAGATAGATGATAGATAGATAGATAGATGGATAGATGATAAATAGATAGATAGATAGACAGACAGACAGACAGACGGACGGACAGACAGATAGATATAATAACTATTTTACACAGACAGAAAGACAGATAGATGATAGATAGATAAAAAATAGATAGATAGATAGATAGATAGATAGATAGATAGATAGATAAATATAATAACTATTTTACAAAGACAGACAGACAGATAAAATAATAATCGATTTATACACAAAAAAAATCTTGTTTATTAGCTATCTCTTAGTGGTAATTTGAAACTTGAAGGGACAGTAAAGCCAAAATTTAAATTTTAGGATTTAAATCACTGGTTTTCAAACCTGTCCTCAGCCCTTCCTAACAGTCCAGATTTTCAGTATTACCTTGGATGAGAGCAGTAAAATAACTATGTTTATTAATCAGCTGATTATTTCACCTGTGCTCCTGTTCAGATATCCTCAAATCTGGCCTGTTTAGATAGAACATACAATTTTATACAACTTACCAACGTATTTCTATTGTAAAAAAGAGTGTTCTCTTGGTATCCTATGTTGAAGAGAACAACTAGTAGGTTTATAAGAGCTCAGGAACGTGCATGTGTAAGAAAAATAAATGACCTGCACTATTTACACTCTTGAATGTTCTTTTATCAATGTTATATTTCATGATGACATTACACAGCGAGGTAAACAGTCTATCATCAACACAAGTTAAAGATGTTCACAAGCAAACCATCTATGCAAATCATGTTCCTCATTTGTTTTTTTTTACACCGTGTGATGAAAAACCCTTAGTATGTTTAGGACATTTTAGTCTGAGCTATGGTAAATGAATAAAAAAAAAAAAACATAGTTAAATAAACAAGGATAAATCACCAAATGATATTTCAGAGAGATCAGCACATTAACTGATTAGGATATGGCATTTGACAAGGTGTTGGACTGGGAAGGACTCAAAGGTATATATCTAGGTTTATGTATTTGTATGTGTGTAGATATATGTGTCCACATATATGTGTATGTGTGTGTATACACATACATATAAATATACATACAAACATCTATATATATATATACATACTATATATACACACCTCAGCTGGGTTAGCCCTCCAAATCAAAATTTTAAAACAAACTTTAGTTAGATCTTTGTTAGATCAGGTTTGATCAAGTGTTGTTTTCTTTAGATCTAGCATACAAGGAGTAGTAATAACAATTATTTGGAGGGGGGCTAACCCATCACCCATCATCAGACCCCCTTATCAAAAAACTGGACGAACAGTGATTTGATTTGATAAATATGTGTTAGATCAGGTATGATCAGTCAGTTGTTTTGTTAGATCTAACATAATTAGAGAGATATTAGGTATTAAATTAGGGAAGCTGGCCCCCAAATCCAAAATATCAGACAGAAAATCATTCAGGTTAGTAGATATTTGTTAAATCAGGTTTGATCAAATGTTTATTACATTCAATCTAATAAGCTAAAGCTGGTATTAAGAATTATTTGGAGGGGGCTAACCCATCATCAGTCCCCCTTAACAAAAAATTGGACAAAAAGTTATAATTTGATAGATATTTGTTAGGTCAAGTACCTGATCTAACAAATATCTAACAAATTGTATACCTTTTTCCAATTGTATGTTTTGAGGGGCTGACACTCCATTTGAATACATATAGGCTCCCACAATATAATTATTAAAGGGACACAATACCCAAATCATAAAGCACTTGAGAGTGATGCAGCATAGTTATAAAAATCTGACTAGAAAATATTACTATATCTTCATATAAAGGAAAAGAAGGTATTGTACCTCAAAATTTCCTGAGTAGCCAAATCCCATTGCAAAGGGACTTAAAGTAGCCAATCAGGATGCTAGTCCCGGGACAGGCAAGGGATCATTCATCTGGCATGTCCAGCATAGTCATGTTTACTATGAAATCTTGCAAGATCACAGTAAAGCAAAGTGTGACATGAGCAATGATGAACAAAACCAATCAGCTTCAACATGCAGCTGACAGCAGCAAAAAGATTACTATTCACAAAGTACTTAAACTAAAAAAAATATGAAGTAAAATATCTTCCTTTTCTAAATAGAGGTATTCAGGTGAAATTTTCATGTCAGAAAATTATGCTGCTGGTAGTGAGAAAGATGAGGCGCTGGAGAATTGACCCTGCTAGACTAATGTATTCCCCTCTAAGAAAACAGTGGTTGATATGTAGTGAATGTAGTCCAGCGCTAGATTAGCACGGGTAGAGTATTTAGTTAAATTCTATAATTCGAATATATTGTATTTTGTGATTGGATAAATGTTTAATGTATGTACTGCAATGTTGTTATTATATATTTATTGTAGGTAATCCTAAGTATTTATCAACATTCAGTTAATAAAAAGATATAAACAGGTATATACAACTGATATATATAAACTTGTTGTCTAATGTGAACTTCTTATCTATATATATAAAAACTAATAAAACATTTGTATAATTAGACAGAAATTTAATAACTTGTTAAAAGCATACATAAAATAAAAAGGGACGTCTCCCTTATAACATCGATTTCATCAGAGAAAACAATTGAATAACTGTAGTATATATTTCCGCTATTTGATAATCAGGTACCTGTTATATAGTGTAACAAATGATAATGTCCAGAAATTGGATTAAAAAAAAACTTAAAGATCCAAACGAGATGACCTCCCCGCTATTGTGGCGGGTGTGTGTTACCGGTCCGTTAGTGAGAGACTGGTATTTAAAAATATGTCATGTGACTTTTCCTACGTCACACTTGTGATCGTAGCTGTTTCAATATAGTTGTAATGTAACCAGTGATCCTTGATATTCTGTCAAGTGCTTATTATGTTGCAATTTTTTTAAACTTTAATCTGTATGTGTATCAGAAGGTGTATTCCCCTATTCCGTGTGTAATTAGGGAGTCTTGGGGGAGATTGCAACTTACGCTGGTCTCTTGGCACACCTGATTTCTCTTTTAGTGTGGTCTTTGCGGTCACATTCAGTGACTTGGATGTTAAACTTTGCGGTCATGTGCAGTGACTATAATGCAATCCTCGCAGTGTGGACTTGGCGGTCACTTGTAGTGGTGGGAATTGAACTCGTGACCTTTAGGGTAAGAGAGGGAGATCTTAACCATTAGGCTATGTGTATCTCACTTTCTGAGTTAGCTTAGTGGACTTGGCGGTCACTTGTAGTGACTGTAATGAGGTCTTTGCGGTCACGGAGGTGACTAGTGGTGGGGTCTTTGCGGTCACAAGTGGTGACTAGGAGTAGAATCTTTAGCGGACATCAGTGATGTTATACAGCAAGGTCTTTGCAGTCACAGATTGTGACTTGCATGTATTAACTTGCGGTTGTATCTTTGCGGTCACAGATTGTGACTTAAAAGTGGTCTTTGCGGTCACTAAAAGTGGTGAATTAGAGGAAATCTTTGCGGTCACTAGTAGTGACTAACAGAATGATCTGTATCGTTGGAGATCAAAGTAAAACTTGGCAATCTCTCTGTGCAACTTAGTAGAGCTGATTAGAAACAAATGCAGGTTGTAACAACGTCCAGCTGCAATGTTGCAGGAGGTAATCAGCAAAGGAAGTCTTGTAGTAGTTTTCTTTCCTTTCTTGGCAATTATAACAGCAATCAAAATAAAAACATAAAGTGCAGAGTGACAACAGTGTCAAGGTCAACGCGTTTCGCCCTTAGGCTTTATCAAGACATGTTTGTCTGTGTCACCTGAGTCTATATATAGGGCTTAACTGGTTTGGATTGGCTATTCTATGTAATTCAATTAAAGGTGGAAAGTATAGATATATGGAAATTCAATATAAAGGTGGAATTATATAGTTGTGTGTGTCTACAAGAAGCTTATTGTTCTTCATTTGTTTTTGTTCTTTGTGTTGTAATAAATGAAAGAGAATGAATAGATCCTAGAAAGGTTCTTGTAAGAATGCAATAAACATTATTTAGAGAGTTCTAAATATATCTATATAATGTATAATGTATGTATTTGTATTGATTTTGATGTGCTTATAGTTGCTTGAATATTGAGCATATGTTAATTTTTAAATATATAAAACAAATAGAAATTATAAGTAAAGATTTTTTTAAAATAAAAAAGTTATGACTTAGTGGGTAATTTTTCAAAAAAAAAAAAAAAAAAAAATAATAATAATAATAAAAAAAATTTAAAACTGTTTTCAGTATTCCCTTTTGTGATTGAATTCATGACCTTTTGGTAATTGAGCCGAGGGTATTATCCACTAAACCACATCTACCTCAACATTGTATATTTTGAAATACATGTATTAGTGAAAGTATATGTATATACACACACATATATGTTTATATACATTTATATTTACAATATGGTTTTGTTTGTATAAATGAAGACCATAGAGAAAGAAGTGATGATATTCATAAGAGACTAAAATCTATATAGATAGTTTTTAGTGGTAGTAAAGGATGTTTAGTAGCATTTACCTGAACCAACAAAGGAATGTGGTGGGAATTAAACTCATGACCTTTAGGGTTAGAGAGAGAGAGAGATCTTAACCATTAGGCTATGTGTATCTCACTTTTTGTGTTAGCATAGAATGGAGGTATTTATATATATTAGTATGATGTAAAATTATTATAAGAAAGGGGAAATATCTAGCTCTGAATTTAAGCCAGTTGGAAATAGTGTGTCCATATTGTAGATCATTTTTGCTTCTAACTTCAATAATTGATTTTCTAAATTTCCCCCTCTCCAATTAAGTTTTATCTTGGCTAGACCCCAGAATTTAAAATGTTTGAGATTGTTATTGTGAATGTCCCTAAAATGAGAATAGAGATGTGTGTCAAGAGTGCCTCTATCAATGCATGACAGATGTTCCCTAATTCTATCGCGGAGGGTTCTTGTCGTTTCACCTATATAGTACTTTTTACATGAACATTCAATTATATACATAATTGAATGTTCATGTAAAAAGTACTATATAGGTGAAACGACAAGAACCCTCCGCGATAGAATTAGGGAACATCTGTCATGCATTGATAGAGGCACTCTTGACACACATCTCTATTCTCATTTTAGGGACATTCACAATAACAATCTCAAACATTTTAAATTCTGGGGTCTAGCCAAGATAAAACTTAATTGGAGAGGGGGAAATTTAGAAAATCAATTATTGAAGTTAGAAGCAAAAATGATCTACAATATGGACACACTATTTCCAACTGGCTTAAATTCAGAGCTAGATATTTCCCCTTTCTTATAATAATTTTACATCATACTAATATATATAAATACCTCCATTCTATGCTAACACAGAAAGTGAGATACACATAGCCTAATGGTTAAGATCTCTTTCTCTCTAACCCTAAAGGTCATGAGTTCAATTCCCACCACATTCCTTTGTTGGTTCAGGTAAATGCTACTAAACATCCTTTACTACCACTAAAAACTATCTATATAGATTTTAGTCTCTTATGAATATCATCACTTCTTTCTCTATGGTCTTCATTTATACAAATAAAACCATATTGTAAATATAAATGTATATAAACATATATGTGTGTGTATATACATATACTTTCACTAATACATGTATTTCACTATATACAATGTTGAGGTAGATGTGGTTTAGTGGATAATACCCTCGGCTCAATTACAAAAAGGTCATGAAATCAATCACAAAAGGGAATACTGAAAAAAGTTTTAAATTTTTTTTATTATTATTATTTATTTTTTTTTTTTGAAAAATTACTCACTAAGTCATAACTTTTTTATTTTAAAAAAAATCTTTACTTATAATTTCTATTTGTTTTATATATTTAAAAATTAACATATGCTCAATATTCAAGCAACTATAAGCACATCAAAATCAATACAAATACATACATTATACATTATATAGATATATTTAGAACTCTCTAAATAATGTTTATTGCATTCTTACAAGAACCTTTCTAGGATCTATTCATTCTCTTTCATTTATTACAACACAAAGAACAAAAACAAATGAAGAACAATAAGCTTCTTGTAGACACACACAACTATATAATTCCACCTTTATATTGAATTTCCATATATCTATACTTTCCACCTTTAATTAAATTACATAGAATAGCCAATCCAAACCAGTTAAGCCCTATATATAGACTCAGGTGACACAGACAAACATGTCTTGATAAAGCCTAAGGGCGAAACGCGTTGACCTTGACACTGTTGTCACTCTGCACTTTATGTTTTTATTTTGATTGCTGTTATAATTGCCAAGAAAGGAAAGAAAACTACTACAAGACTTCCTTTGCTGATTACCTCCTGCAACATTGCAGCTGGACGTTGTTACAACCTGCATTTGTTTCTAATCAGCTCTACTAAGTTGCACAGAGAGATTGCCAAGTTTTACTTTGATCTCCAACGATACAGATCATTCTGTTAGTCACTACTAGTGACCGCAAAGATTTCCTCTAAGTCACCACTGTTAGTGACCGCAAAGACCACTTTTAAGTCACAATCTGTGACCGCAAAGATACAACCGCAAGTTAATACATGCAAGTCACAATCTGTGACTGCAAAGACCTTGCTGTATAACATCACTGATGTCCGCTAAAGATTCTACTCCTAGTCACCACTTGTGACCGCAAAGACCCCACCACTAGTCACCTCAGTGACCGCAAAGACCTCATTACAGTCACTACAAGTGACCGCCAAGTCCACTAAGCTAACTCAGAAAGTGAGATACACATAGCCTAATGGTTAAGATCTCCCTCTCTTACCGTAAAGGTCACGAGTTCAATTCCCACCACTACAAGTGACCGCCAAGTCCACACTGCGAGGATTGCATTATAGTCACTGCACGTGACCGCAAAGTTTAACATCCAAGTCACTGAATGTGACCGCAAAGACCACACTAAAAGAGAAATCAGGTGTGCCAAGAGACCAGCGTAAGTTGCAATCTCCCCCAAGACTCCCTAATTACACACGGAATAGGGGAATACACCTTCTGATACACATACAGATTAAAGTTTAAAAAAATTGCAACATAATAAGCACTTGACAGAATATCAAGGATCACTGGTTACATTACAACTATATTGAAACAGCTACGATCACAAGTGTGACGTAGGAAAAGTCACATGACATATTTTTAAATACCAGTCTCTCACTAACGGACCGGTAACACACACCCGCCACAATAGCGGGGAGGTCATCTCGTTTGGATCTTTAAGTTTTTTTTTAATCCAATTTCTGGACATTATCATTTGTTACACTATATAACAGGTACCTGATTATCAAATAGCGGAAATATATACTACAGTTATTCAATTGTTTTCTCTGATGAAATCGATGTTATAAGGGAGACGTCCCTTTTTATTTTATGTATGCTTTTAACAAGTTATTAAATTTCTGTCTAATTATACAAATGTTTTATTAGTTTTTATATATATAGATAAGAAGTTCACATTAGACAACAAGTTTATATATATCAGTTGTATATACCTGTTTATATCTTTTTATTAACTGAATGTTGCTAAATACTTAGGATTACCTACAATAAATATATAATAACAACATTGCAGTACATACATTAAACATTTATCCAATCACAAAATACAATATATTCGAATTATAGAATTTAACTAAATACTCTACCCGTGCTAATCTAGCGCTGGACTACATTCACTACAGAAAATTATGCTGCACCACGTTCAAGAGATTTAGTTTATGGGTATTATGTCCCTTTAATACCATTTTTTGCATGTTAGATCTAATATTATAAACACACACTCTAACCTGAAGTAACAAAGGTCCATTAGGCTAAATTAGGCTAGTCCCCTAATGTAATACCTAATTATGTTAGATCTAACAAAACAACTTACTGATCATACCTGATCTAACAAATATCTACCAAATTAAATAACTTTTTATACAATTTTTTGTAAAGGGGGCTGATGATGGGTTAACCCCCTCCAAATAATTGTTAATAGCAGTTTTTTTTTATTAAGGGGGGCTGATGAAGGGTTAGAACCCTCTTTGTCAATACTAGGGATGGGCGAATGTTTCTAAAAATTCAAAATTTAAAACGAATTTTGATACATTAGTTCATTCTAATTGAATTTCAAATGTTTATATAACATTCTAACATTCTATTTTCGAATTTTTGTTTTCGAATTTTTCAATAAAATTCGAAAATATTTGTTCGAATAATAAAATGTTTAGCTATGTATTCATTCAATTTCGAAATGTAATATTAGAATTCGAATGTGACATTCGAATTTGAATGTGACATTCAAATTCAAAATAGTATTTCTATTCTACAACTGTGTTTAATAAATGTAATATTCGAATTTGAATGCTACATTCGAATTTGAAATAGTATTTCTAGTCTAATACTGTGTTTTAAATGTAATATTCGATTCGAATGTGATATTTGATTCGAATGTGACATTTGATTTTGAAATAGTATTTCTAGTCTAATACTGTGTTTTCTAAATGTAATATTCGAATTCGAATGTGATATTCGATTCGAATGTGATATTCGATTCGAATGTGATATTCGATTTGAATGTGATATTCGATTCAAATGTGACATTCAAATTTGAAATAGTGTTTCTAGTCTACAATTTTGTTTTATAAATGTAATATTTGAATATGACATTCGAATTCGAATGTCACATTCGAATTTGAATGTGACATTCGAAAACTGTAAATAACATTCGAAAATAGAATTTTTAAGAATATTCGTTCTTATCAACATTCTATTATGTAAATTGAATTTCTACAATAACATTCGTTCTAACATTCAAATTTGAATATAAACACATTTGCCCATCCCTAGTCAATACCAGCTTAAGCTTGTTAGATCTTAATTAATAAATATTTGATCAAACCTGATCTAACAAATATCTATTGGCCTGAATGAATATTTGCCTGAAATTTTTATTTGGGGAGAGGGGGGGGGGAATTTAATATCTAATATCGCTGTAATAATGTTAGCTCTAACAAAACAAATGAATGAAGTTTGTTGTAAAGTTTTGCTTTAGGAGGGCTAACCCGGCTGAGGTTACATACACACGTGTTTTGTTGTGCATATATTCAAGCCTTAACACTTTAATTCAGGTTTCCATGCACAATCAATTTTCCAGTGCTATTATGTGTTGGGCTAGAACACATAACTCACCACTTGTAATATGCGCAATGATAGTACATCCTGTACTATCTATTTAAAGCATGGGGTGCGCTAAACAATTTCGGCCCCTTTAAGATTCCATGGTAAATCTTTTTTACCATTCACTTACTTAATACCAGATTGTGTGCTATTCTTAGCACAGGATAATGATATACATAGTTCACCCTTTTCTTTCTTTTGCGGTCCACTTGTAATCTAGGGCTATAACTTTAGAAGTGTGAAAATACACATTTGGTTTATTCAGAACATGAACTTGAGGGTTGTTTTTGCTTTGTTTTTTAAATGAAAGAAATTTTAAAGTGTCCTATTTTGGATGAAATAAAGAAAAAAGTGTAAGGGACATAATACTCAAATGCTGAATCTCTTGAAATTGATGCAGCATAACTCTAAAAAGCTGACACAAAAATATCATCTTAACATCTCTATGTAAAAAGGGAAGATATTTTACCTCACAATTTCTACAGCTCTGTGAGCAGTTATACTTCAGCTTCTGGGAAACAGAAATTGTAATGGCAAAACATGTCAAGGGAGGGCAGTTAATATGCCCGACTTTCAGTAACTGTTTTTAACTTAACGTGGCGGTTCAATCTCTAATTGTTGTGATTACTTCGCATTAATAGTATAACGAAGGTGTTACCTATTATTAAGCCTACTAAGGGTTACTTCACATGCAATTTAGTGCACATACCTAGCGTTTATTTGTCTTTATTTCACAGACCTGATAATCGGGCTTAACAATACAGGACAGCGAAAATCAAATAACCCGGCACAATTATTTACATTGTGGTCTAACCACAATTCTGGTGGGGCCAAATTATTAATGGTCACGATACCTAGACTCTAACAATCAGGTATTACTAATAAAGAGAAGCATTGCGTAATGATGCACATTTAGACCATATATTAATTTATATAATACGTATGTAAACTCTTCACAATTGTTAAGTCCTTATTCACAGGCCAAATTGAGCAATGTTATCCACAATTGCTTACAAATAAACAGCTGTTGTTAACAAAGTTTAAATCATCTATGTTGGTAATCACCTAACATGCTGTAACTATAACAGTTTATAACTTGGGGATATATGCTATAGATATATGATATATAACATTACGTATACCTAATTCAAGATGTCATATTTTGATTAAGTACACCTGTGAGTGATACTCGCACACCCGGTCTTGACATTATATTAAGTATCAAGTGAACCGAAGCTGATATTTATACAAGCTGCACATGTAAGAGATACAGATCGTATTAACACGGAACTAGGCTGTTACCCTGAAATGTTAATGTATAAATATTAAACTCACTTATTATAATATCAGTAGGGAATACAAAATCATGAGCGTGAACCTTTTGTTAAGTACACTCTGAATATAAGAGCCTGGTCCGAGTGGTGTTATGTAGAGCCACCCATATGTGGTATTTACCTTAATAAACTATAAATTATTTATAGTTGGTATCACCATTAATCTAATATCAGAACACAGTGTAGCCTAAGATGACACACAGAATACAGGGGATATAAATCATCACATATATTGAGTTGATGATTTCTTAACTTGATTAGGCTCCTTTATGAGTTAAACGAATATATCAGTGTAAACAAAATCTCAGTTTCAATTAAACCTGGGCTGATATTGAAGGACCAGTGCCACAGATATAAGGAGCAGAATCTTTATACACTATACTTGGCTAGTGTCCACGAATATTAATATAGAGGTATCATTATTTGACACATTGTTGAGGGTAAGTTATAACACTAGTTAGATATTGGAGTTGTTTATTATGGAAGTCAGTGGAACTTTATTTAATTAAGAAGGGTCAATTCATCCCTATAAGAGGTATATCACGCTTGAATACATTTTCACCTTATCTTATATAAATATTGGTTCCCCAAATAATCAAGTTACCTTAGAACATTCAATATAGTTTATATCTTAGAGTCAATCTCTGTGGAAATAGTGTCATCACCCCATAACGTATAAATCTCATACTAGTGATATTTTATACATAACTTAGAATACACTATTGCTTAGTTATAATCCCCCTTATGGTTGATGCCACCTTTTATATTTCACCATCACCACTAGAATCCTATAATCGTGTAGTAATATTTAGTATACACAATATATATGCACAACAATTCAAAGATCATTTGGACAAACACAATGAATTTTTCTCTATACCCCAATATTTGAACCTCCACTTGTTTTTAAATCTGTCAGTGTGTTTTTTTGTTTTTGTTTTTAAACACATGGTGTTAATAAAAGTTAAGTTTTAAATTAGTATAAGCAGTCGCCTTCAGGAATAGTATTGTTCTCATTATAGGGAGATAGAAGTGCTACAAAGTGCAATCCTTTTCCTGTCTAAGAGACACTTTGTTATTATTATTTTGCACAAGCACTCTAGCCCAAGTACTTTCCCCAATAGGGCATCCCTTCTAATTTGTGTAGTGCTATTGCAATTCTCTTCTTTTGTGTACAAATACTTCAGCTTCTGTCCAGCTGCAAGTAAAAAAAAAACACAATAGCCAATAAGCATCAGCAGTGTTTATGTCATGTATTGCTTTGCTGTGATCTCATGATATTTCACTGAAATCTCATGAAATTTCATAGTAACTTCCTTAAACTGAATAAGAAAATAACATGGCTGTGCCACACATGCCATATGAACACTCCCTTGCAAGTCTTGGGACTAGCATTCTGGTTTGCAGCTTAAAGTCTCTTTACAGTGGGGTGTGAATACTTAGGAAATTTTGAGGTAAAATATCTTCCTTTTTTATATAGAGATGTTCATGTGATATTTTCTATTCAGCTTTTTACAGCTGTGCTACTTCACTTTCAAGTGCTTCAATATTTGGGTAGCATGTCCCGTTACCTACCATGTCCCTTTAAAGGAACAGTGGACTTAGGCAAGCAGCAGATAAAAGTGCTTTATGTTTTGTAGAAACATATTTTTAAATGGCCTGGGCACTCTTTCCTGCAAGTGGCGGGTTGATGTCCTCTGATTTATCTTGTTTACATAGCTTTTCTGCGCCCATTACTGCAGGATTTAATTATTTTATTTTATAGGTGGAAGTTTCAACAGGAGAATTTCAAATGGCAAAATAAAGGTAAATGAGCTATTTTTGCTCAATTGAATATACTCCAGCAAGTTAAATGGATCACTGTGAACACATTAAAAAGGAGAAAATGTTACAGTATACTATCCCTTTAAGTAAAAAATATAGCATTAAGTAGTGATCATCATCATAGTATTATAGTGGAACAAATAGATTTGAAAAGGCTTGTGATAAATGGGTTATCACAAGGAATTCAAATAAATTGCAATGTCTTAGAATTTTGAAAACCTTGTGTGGTACCTTGCAGAGTAATTCTGATGCAACTCCTACTTGATTGTTTTAATAACAGCTAATAATATACATAACTATTGTTGCTTTTTCTTTCTGTTTATTTTGGGGGGAGGTTTTTTTTGGGGGGGGGTTAAGTAGCAATTTGAGTTGCTGTTTTTAGTTACTTACAACTCTGTTTAACACAATATATATTTCTCCTACATTGGTGTGTCCGGTCCACGGCTTCATCCTTACTGTGAGATATTCTCCTCCCCTACAGGAAGTGGCAAAGAGAACACACAGCAGAGCTGTCCATATAGCTCCCCTTAGGCTCCGCCCCCCCAGTCATTCTCTTTGCCGCTCTAACTAGTAGCACCTCCACGGAGGTGGTGAAGAGTATGTGGTGTCATCAGATTTCAGTCGGACAACATGACGACTGTAGCGTACATCAATCATCAGGGGGGAACAAGGAGTTCCCTGGTGATGAAGGAGGTATCCAAGATCATAAAATGGGCGGAGGATCACTCCTGCCATCTATCAGCAATTCACATCCCAGGTGTGGACAACTGGGAAGCGGATTATCTGAGTCGTCAGACTTTCCATCCGGGGGAGTGGGAACTTCACCCGGAGGTTTTTGCCCAGTTAACTCAACTATGGGGCATTCCAGATCTGGATCTGATGGCGTCACGTCAGAACTCCAAAGTTCCACGTTACGGGTCAAGGTCCCGGGATCCCAGGGAGACATTAGTAGATGCCTTAGTGGCGCCTTGGTCGTTCAATCTAGCTTATGTCTTTCCACCGTTTCCTCTTCTCCCCCGGCTAGTAGCCAGGATCAAACAGGAGAAGGCTTCGGTAATTCTGATAGCTCCTGCGTGGCCACGCAGGACTTGGTATGCAGACCTGGTGAATATGTCATCGGTTCCACCATGGAAGCTACCTTTGAGGCAGGACCTTCTAACTCAAGGTCCATTCGAACATCCAAACCTAGTTTCTCTGCAACTGACTGCTTGGAGATTGAACGCTTGATTCTAGCGAAGCGTGGGTTTTCGGAATCAGTCATAGATACTCTGATCCAGGCTAGAAAGCCTGTCACCAGGAAGATTTACCATAAGATATGGCGGAAATATCTTTGCTGGTGTGAGTCCAAGGATTACTCATGGAGTAAGATTAACATTCCAAGGATACTATCCTTTCTCCAAGAAGGATTGGAGAAAGGTCTATCAGCTAGTTCTTTAAAAGGACAGATATCTGCTCTGTCTATTCTGTTACATAAGTGTCTGGCAGCTGTGCCAGATGTGCAGGCGTTTGTACAGGCCTTAGTTAGGATCAAACCTGTTTACAGACCTGTGGCTCCTCCATGGAGTCTAAATATAGTTCTTTCAGTTCTTCAGGGGGTTCCGTTTGAACCTCTACATTCCATAGATATTAAGTTACTATCTTGGAAAGTTTTGTTTTTGGTTGCTATTTCTTCTGCTAGAAGAGTGTCTGAATTGTCTGCTTTGCAGTGTAATTCACCTTATCTGGTGTTCCATGCAGATAAGATTGTTTTGCGTACCAAACCTGGTTTTCTTCCAAAAGTTGTTTCTAATAAGAATATTAACCAGGAAATTATTGTTCCTTCTCTGTGTCCTAATCCAGCTTCTAAGAAGGAACGACTGTTACACAATCTTGATGTGGTTCGTGCTTTAAAGTTCTATTTACAAGCAACTAAAGATTTCAGACAAACATCATCCTTGTTTGTTGTCTATTCTGGTAAGAGGAGAGGTCAAAAAGCGACTGCTACCTCTCTTTCCTTCTGGCTAAAGAGCATTATCAGATTGGCTTATGAGACTGCTGGACAGCAGCCTCCTGAACGAATTACAGCTCATTCCACCAGGGCTGTGGCTTCCACATGGGCTTTCAAGAATGAGGCTTCTGTTGAACAGATTTGTAAGGCAGCGACTTGGTCTTCACTGCATACATTTACCAAATTTTACAAATTCGATACTTTTGCTTCTTCGGAGGCTATTTTTGGGAGAAAGGTTTTACAAGCAGTGGTGCCTTCGGTTTAGGTTACCTGAATTGTTCCCTCCCTTCATCCGTGTCCTAAAGCTTTGGTATTGGTTCCCACAAGTAAGGATGAAGCCGTGGACCGGACACACCAATGTAGGAGAAAACAGAATTTATATTTACCTGATAAATTCCTTTTTCCAACGGTGTGTCCGGTCCACGGCACACCCTGGCATTTAGTCAGGTTTAAATTTATTTTTCCAAACTACAGTCACCACTGCACCCTATGGTTCTCCTTTTTCTCCTAACCGTCGATCGAATGACTGGGGGGGCGGAGCCTAAGGGGAGTTATATGGACAGCTCTGCTGTGTGTTCTCTTTGCCACTTCCTGTAGGGGAGGAGAATATCCCACAAGTAAGGATGAAGCCGTGGACCGGACACACCGTAGGAGAAAGGAATTTATCAGGTAAATATAAATTCTGTTTTTTAATTAGTTTCAATAGATTTGATTTTCTTAGGTTGGGTGTGCACCTAATAACATACCTGTTTCCTTTTTGCTTTTTAACAATCAGCATTTTCAAGCGTGTGGTGCAAAAAATACAGCCACTTGAATCGTAGTGCTGATTAGCATTTTCTACATTTTGCAATGAAATAGTCCTCTGTTAAGAAGTGGAATACAGCTGACAAAGACAGTTTCACATCTCTATAGTTGTCATTTGATCATCTTACTGACCATCTGGCAGCAACGACAAGCCTCAATTTGTTTTGTTGTTGGTGTCAGGACTCATAGATCCTTGTTTCTCTAAATAAACACATCCTGAGGATTCCTAATAAATGAGAGACGTGTGTGAGTGTTAAAATAGGAAACATTTTAGGAAAATTCTATATAGGAGGATTTATTAGTGCAAATATTTTTTGTTTTGCTGTTATTTTTTATTTGTTTTTATTAAGGATACAATCATACATGTTAAATGAAATAAGATGCACTGCCATAAAAACAATAAAATAAAAAATAAATATAAATATAAATATATATATATATATAATTTATTTATTTATTTATTTATTTTGCTTTTAGCAATTGTAGAAGACTAAACCATTGGTATTATTTTTACAATGAAATACAGGTATAAGCAAGATAAACAATCTCACATGATTTGCTTTTAAAGGGATCTTAAGCGTTTAATTTTGTATATTCTGATGCACCAGCCAGCACAGCCAATCAAATAACCCCATAACCAGAGGCGCTGGGAGCATATTCTGCTATCAATGGGATGGGCAGTATGGTTTTTGATTTGCTATACACCTACCTTGTTAGAATAGAACCAAATGAACTTACCCTAAAAATGTCTTTGTGAAACAGGCCTTTCTGCTTTATTTGTTTCCTAGCTTCTCTTACAGAAGCCTGGGGCCACCTACACTTTGCCCTGCATCTGCATAGAAACTGATCTTAGTGCTTACTAAGTGAGAATTTGTGTTTAGTCCATGAGGCCTATGTATCAAAGGTCTTGCGGACCTGATCCGACAGTGTGTGTGTGAGTATGCGTATATGTGAGTGTCTGTACTCTTACCAAATATCAACCAACCACCGCTGGTCAGGTATTTTCAATTCAATCTTAAAATGAGACTGTACTCTCTCTCTCTCTCTAAACTACTTTGGGCAAGATTACATATACGGTGCCCGTAATTTTACCTCGCACATCTGGGTATTACATATACGGTGCCAGCAGTTCATAAAGTGCCGTAAGTCAGATAAACTAGCGATGTCCAGGAATGAGCATAAATACCAATTTCTGGAGTCGCCAGTGACTTACGGCACTTTAGAAACTGCCGGAGCCTAAGAAAATAAATAAACCCGACACGTAAAACCCCTATATCCGCCAGCAAACCCACATCGGAACTAATAATAACAATATTAACCCCTAAACTGACAACCCCCCACAACGCAATATGCCTAATTAAACTATCAACCCCTAATCCGCAATTCACCCACATCGAAATCTACCTAATAAATGTATTAACCCATAAATCCGCCAACCCCAACATCGCAAATTACCTATTAAAACTATTAACCCCTAATCCACCATTAACCTACAACGCAATAAACCTATTAAACTATTAACCCCTAATCTGCCAAACCCACACAACGCAATAATGCTAATAAATCTTTTAACCCCTAACCCGCCAAAGCCCAAAACGCAAATAACTAATCACTAAGCCCCCTAACCTAACACCCCCTAAATTAACCCATTACATATATTAAAATAAAACTAAATTACAATTAAATATATTAACCCCTAAACCGCCAAAGCCCACAACGCAAATAACTAATCACTAACGCCCTAACCTAACACCCCCTAAATTAACCCCATTACATAAATTAAAATAAAACTAAATTACAATTAAAATAATAAACCTAACATTACTTTAAAAATAAAAAATACTAAGTTTAAATTAAGCTAAAATTACAGAAAATAAAAAAGCTAAAATTACAGAAAATAAAAAAGTCTAACATTACAGAAAATAAAAAATGTAAATTATCAAAAATAAAAAAATATACCTAATCCCTATGAAAATAAAAAAGCCCACCCAAAATAAAAACACCCCCTAATCTAATACTAAACTACCAATAGCCCTTAAAATTGCCTTTTTGTAGGCAGTGCCCTAAAGAAATCAGCTCTTTTCCTTAAAAAAATTCTAAATCCCCCCTCTAACATGAAAAAAACCCCACCCACCAAACCCCCCAAAATAAAAGAACCTAACACTAAAAAAACCTAAACTACCCATTGCCCCTAAAGGGAACAGGCAATAGGATTTCAGTAGCTCTCATCCTATTGGCTGATTTGAATTTGAAGAATCAAATCAGCCAATAGGAATTCAAGGGACACCATATTTAATTGCGTACCTTGAATTTACTATTCAGTGTACGGCGGAGATCGTACGAAGAGGATCATCCACGCTTCATGGCTCCGCGGTCGCCGGTCCTGCTCCGCGCTCATCTCCGCTCAGGCTTGGTCTTGGGTGAAGAAAGAAGAGGTCCCCGCTTGGAAGATGACTTCACTGACGGACTTCAGGAACCGTTCACGCATGGAACAAGACTTCACCCCCTGGAACAGGACCTTCTCCGCCAGATTTCAGGAACCATGAGTACCAACCTGGGGGTTAGATTTAGGCTTTTTTATTTTTTTGGGGGGTTGTTTTTTTTAGATTAGGGTTATGAGCCTTCTTAAAAGAGCTGACTGCCCTTTTAGGGACAGTTAAAGAGCTGAATGCCCTTTTAAGGCCAATGCCCATTAGGGGCAATGGGTAGTTTAGGTTTTTTAGTGTTAGGTTATTTTATTTTGAGGGATTTGGTGGGTGGGGGGTTTTACTGTTAGAGGGGGGACTTAGAATTTTTTTTAAGGAAAAGAGCTGATTTCTTTAGGGCACTGCCCTACAAAAGGCCCTTTAAGGGCTATTGGTAGTTTAGTATTAGATTAGGGGGTGTTTTTATTTTGGGGGAGCTTTTTTATTTTCATAGGGATTAGGTATACATTTTTTTATTTTTGATAATTTTGTTTTTTATTCTCTGTAATGTAAGACTTTTTTATTTTCTGTAATTTTAGATTTTTTTATTTTCTGTAATTTTAGCTTAAAGGGCCATGATACCCAAATGTTGAAACACTTGAAAGTGATGCAGCATAATTGTAAAAAGCTGACTAGAAAATATCACCTGTACATCTCTATGTAAAAAAAAATATTTTACCTCAAAAATTCCTCAGTAGCCACATCCTATTGTAAAGGACTTCTAAGCAGCAAATCAGTATGTCCGTCCTGGGACAGACAAAGGGCTTTGCACACTCTCATCTTATTTCCCTATTCAGTTTAAGGAAGTTTACTATGAAATATCATGAGAGATAAGTGAAATCTCATGAGATCACAGTAAAAGAGCTCATGACCTCAGCACTGCTGATGCTGATTGGCTGCTGTTCATTTCTTCATTTATTTATTTTTTTACCTGCAGCTGGGCAGCAGCTGATTATAACATTTTACACAGAACTTACTCTGGTGAGCTGAGGAAATTGTAAGGTAAAATATCTTCCTTTTTTACATAGAGATGCTAAGGTGATATTTTTCTGTCAGCTTTTTACAGTTATACTGCATCAGTTTTAAGTGATTTAGCATATGAGTATTATGTCCCTTTAATTTAAACTTAGTATGTTTTATTTTTAAATTAATATTAGGTTTATTATTTTAATTGTAATTCAGTTTTATTTTAATTTATGTAATGGGGTTAATTTAGGGGGTGTTAGGTTAGGGGGCTTAGTGATTAGTTATTTGCGTTGTTGGGCTTTGGCGGTTTAAGGGTTAATAGATTTATTAGCATTATTGCGTTGTGTGGGTTTGGCTGATTAGGGGTTAATAGTTTAATAGGTTTATTGCGTTGTGGGTTATGGCGGATTAGGGGTTAATACATTTCTTAGGTAGTTTGCGATATTGGGGTTAGTCAGATAGAGCATGTCATTTTAAGACACTTTTAAATTCACTTCTATTTTCAAATGTGCTTTGTTCTCTTAGTATCCCTTGTTAAAAAATGAATACGCACATATACTAGTACATACATACTAGTGGAAGCTGCTGCTAATTGGTGCCTGCACACATTTGTCACTTGTGATTGGCTAAATAGATATTTTCAGCTTCCTGTCAGTAGTGCAATGCTGTCCCTTCCGTAATGGATAACAAGAGAATGAAGAAAATGTGATAATAGAATTAAATTGTAAAATTGTTTAAAATTGTATGTTCTATCTGAATCATAAAAGAAAACTTTGGGGTTTACTATCCCTTTAATATACTTAGGTAGATAGCCATTGTGCATGCGTTAGGTACTTACGGGAGTTACGGTGCTCACATACTCAGTGCAAGGCTTGCTGCGGCTGCCTTTGTGTGGTGAGGTGAAAATGGAGTAAAATTTCTAAATTTTCGCCACGTAAGTCCTTGCGCTGAATATGTGATACCGATTTGTGACGCACTTCTATGTTGGCTTATGGGAGTAAAAATTGCAGGCGACGGGTGAAATATACGTGCCGCATATACGGTGCCGTATATGTAACACCAAAATTGCGTAAAAACCGGCGGCGGCTTTTTGCGGACGACCCTGCATATGTAATGGAGCCCTTTATGTTTGTAAAAATAAAATGCAGAGTGTGGTATACACACACACATACGCATATATTTATTTATATATATATATATATATATATATATATATATATATATATATACAATTACAAAACAGAATTATTATTTTCTTAATAATTTTGTTTTGTAACTTTCCTTGTGGCTTTGCACTCTGGCTTGGCTGGAGTTAACTGCCTTAGTCCCTGAGAGCTGTGCAGCTGTCTTTTAGTGCTGGGGACTCGGAAGCTCAGAACACTGTAAGTTTTTCAGGGTCATGGAACATGTACCCAGTCCAGTTTTGGGGTTCAGTCCATTGCCATGTTTTATATTGGTTTAGAGGAATTATAAAGGGCTACTGTCACACTTGTTTGTGTCTCTGTGTGTTTGATTTAAGGCATGCATTGTGTGGATGTAGGTTCGGGACCCAGGGAAGAAGAGACTTTGTTGTTGTCCTGGGCCTGCTGTAACTAACTCTTCTATTTTGTTTTTTAACCTACAGTGGGGCAAAAAAGTATTTAGTCAGCCACCAATTGTGCAAGTTCTCCCACTTAAGAAGATGAGAGAGGCCTGTAATTTTCATCATAGGTATACCTCAACTATGAGAGACAAAATGTGGAAACAATTCCAGATAATCACATTGTCTGATTTGGAAAGAATTTATTTGCAAATTATGGCGGAAAATAAGTATTTGGTCATTATCAAAAGTTCATCTCAATACTTTGTTATATATCCTTTGTTGGCAATGACAGAGGTCAAACGTTTTCTGTAAGTCTTCACAAGGTTGTCACACACTGTTGCTGGTATGTTGGTCCATTCCTGCATGCAGATCTCCTCTAGAGCAGTGATGTTTTGGGACTGTCGCTGGGCAACACGGACTTTCAACTCCCTCCAAAGGTTTTCTATGGGGTTGAGATCTGGAGACTGGCTAGGCCACTCCAGGACCTTGAAATGCTTCTTACGAAGCCACTCCTTCCTTTCCCGGGCAGTGTGTTTGGGATCATTGTCATGCTGAAAGACCCAGCCATGTTTCATCTTCAATGCCCTTGCTGATGGAAGGAGGTTTGCACTCAAAATCTCACGATACATGGCCCCATTCATTCTTTCATGTACATGGATCAGTCGTCCTGTTCCCTTTGCAGAGAAACAGCCCCAAAGCATGATGTTGCCACCCCCATGCTTCACAGTAGGTATGGTGTTCTTTGGTTGCAACTCAGCATTCTCTCTCCTCCAAACACAACGAGTTGTGTTTCTACCAAACAGTTCTACTTTGGTTTCATCTGACCATATGACATTCTCCCAATCCGCTTCTGGATCATCCAAATGCTCTCTAGCTTACTTCAGACGGGCCCGGACATGTACTGGCTTAAGCAGGGGGGACACGTCTGGCACTGCAGGATCTGAGTCCCTGGCGACGTAGTGTGTTACTGATGGTAGCCTTTGTTACGTTGGTCCCAGCTATCTGCAGCTCATTCACTAGGTCCCCCCATGTGGTTCTGGGATGTTTGCTCACTGTTCTTGTGATCATTTTGACCCCACAGGGTGAGATCTTGCGTGGAGCCCCAGATCGAGGGAGATTATCAGTGGTCTTGTATGTCTTCCATTTTCTAATTATTGCTCCCACAGTTGATTTCTTCACACCAAGCTGCTTGCCTATTGCAGATTCAGTCTTCCCAGCCTGGTGCAGGTCTACAATTTTGTTTCTGGTGTCCTTCGACAGCTCTTTTGTCTTCACCATAGTGGAGTTTGGAGTGTGACGGTTTGAGGTTGTGGACAGGTGTCTTTTATACTGATAACAAGTTCAAACAGGTGCCATTAATACAGGTAATGAGTGGAGGACAGAGGAGCCTCTTAAAGAAGAAGATACAGGTCTGTGAGAGCCAGAAATCTTGCTTGTTTGTAGGTGACCAAATACTTATTTTCCACCATAATATGCAAATAAATTCTTTCCAAATCAGACAATGTGATTGTCTGGATTTGTTTCCACATTTTGTCTCTCATAGTTGAGGTATACCTATTAAGGAAATTACAGGCCTCTCTCATCTTCTTAAGTGGGAGAACTTGCACAATTGGTCGGGTGGCCGACTAAATACTTTTTTGCCCCACTGTATGTGCTTGCAAGAGATTGCCAGACTTTCTATGTGTTGTATGTGTGTGTGTGTATACATATATATATATATATATATATATATATATATATATATATATATATATATATATATATACAGGGCTTGACATTTCTAGTGGTCCGGATAACTTAGAAATTGCAGCTGACGACTTAGAAATTTGACTTTTCTCTATCTTTAACATTGAGTAGACTACTAACTTTTTCCTCTGGAAAGCTTTGAACCATTGACTTGTAAACCATATTGATATTTTTCCACCTCAGTATGTGTTTATATATATATATATTTATGTGTGTGTGTGTTAGTGTAGAATTGCAAGTTATGGAGTTTACTGTTTGCCTCTTTTGTTGTCACTAAATCTAAGGAAGTGTAAAATTATTTTGTGTCAGTCACTCACAGACCTTTAAAATACGTATTATGGTAACTTATGCACCAACTCTTTTAAAATATTGCAGGATTTTCAAGAGGAACCCCACTGTCGATCCCCTAGCTCTCTTTGAGTTATCAATGGTCTCAATTTCATTGTAAAACCAGGCAGTCCACAGACAAACCCTAAGACTGCATTAACACCACCTACTGTATGCCAAATCCACCTTAGACATGCCCCAGCCCCACCCAGGGAACTCCCAGGACTCACCCGTTATGACCTTGCCCGCAGAGCACACACAGGTCTCCTTGATTTAGCCAAGATATCCAGATGGCATCCTAAAAAATTTGGAAGGTATGTTAATGAACCAGAAACCCACAAGCTTGTACTCAGATATGTCATATGTGTTTGTCTTGCATCTTGTGCCCCTTACATGTACACCACAAACATGTGGCCCTTATTTTATTCCATTTCAGTTCTTCTTATGCAAATTGTATCACATGGTTTTCCCATTGTTTTCAAAATCAAAAGCCAGTGGGTTTAGGCACTCAGTAAGTTATATATTTAATAAAAAAAAAAATTAAAAAAATGTTTATTTATTTAAAAAAGCCCCATATAGCCCCCCTCCCCCATGTGGCTTCAAAGATGGTGCTGCCCAGTGCATCATTGGGCTTCTGGGGGTGTCCCTAGCCTGCCTCATCATAGGGGCAGGCTGGCATCATCCAATCTGAGCTTGCCCCTATAATTAAATTTATAATAATAAAAAATAATAAGAAATCCCATTTGTCTGATCATGTCAATATTAGTAAATATTGACACTGACCAGTGTGGATCTCCCTCCCTCTCCTCACTTGCGTTTTTGTGGGAGAGAGAGAGAGATCTGTGTTTAGAGAGAAAGAGATTTAGTTAGTTATATTAGTTTAAAAATTGTGAGACCTAAAGGTTCTTTTCAGAACCATTGACCCCTAGCTTGCCAGTGATCACTACAAATCATTGGCTCTTGCACAGCAGCACTTTTTTGCTCTCTGTGCATTTTTTTAGGGGTTAAGTTTTTTTAGTAATTCTTTGTGAGACCCAAAGGCTCTTTTCAGAGCCATTTAGCTAGTTTAAATTAATTTTAGTAAAAACTTGTAAAAACCCAAAGGCCCTTTTCAGAGCCATTAACCCCTAGCTTGCCAGTGATCACTATAAATTACTGGCTCTTGCACAACAGCACCTTTTTTGCTCTGTGCATTTTTTTAGGGGTTAATATTTTTTTGTGAGACCCAAAGGCTCTTTTCAGAGCCATTTAGTTAATTTAAATTTAAATTTTGTCTTGATTTTTTTAGTAATTTTTTTTCTGTGACTGATAAAAATAAATCATGTCACAGAGAACATATAGTGCTGAGGAGGCATATGCCATCTTTGCGTCTGAGTCAGACGCCTCTATGTCTGACTCAGACCCCAATTTAGACCTTTCCATATGCTTAGATTCATTATTAGATACAGTCTCAACTGATAGTGATGTATCTGTGGTTGCTAGCCTCCCTGATAGCCTCCCTGCCAGAAGGAGACGTGTTGCTCCATCTACCATTGCTGCTGAAGAGTGAGTAATGCCTCATCACCAGAGGCCACATATTCCATCCTACACTGCAAATCTTGGCATCAATGTGGATGTGGCAGGATTTAGCCCCCAACAGTTTATAGAGGTGTTCCTGGGCGATGATGTATTGTTGAACATTGTCGCCCAAACTAATTTATATGCCCATCAGTTCTATGCTGCAAAGCCTGACTCATATTTGGCAAAGCAGCAATGGGCTCCCATCGATGTTCCAGAATTATAAAAATTCTGGGAATTGACTATGCTGATGGGCATAATAAAGAAACTCTCTATCCGCACCTACTGGAGCAGTAACCCCATCTGGTCTACCCCCATTTTCTCCCTGTGTATGTCGAGGAAGAGGTATGAAATGATTCTACATTTCATGCACTTCAGTGACAACAGCCTGTACCCCCGCCAGGGAGCATCCTCAGTTTGACAGGCTGTATAAAATCCACCCCCTGATTACCCACTTTGCTGCCAGGTTTGCAGAGGCTTATACACCTAGAAGGAATGTGGATGAATCCCTGATGAAGTATAAGGGAAGGCTGGGATTCAAACAGTATATTTCTTGCAAGCACTCCAGGTATGGAGTAAAGGTGTATAAGTTCTGTGAGAGCGAGTCTGGGTATACTCAGGCCTTCTGTGTGTACGAGGGAAAGGATATCCACCTTGACCCTCCAGGTTGCCCAGAACATATGGGAACCACTGGCGATATAATACATCCAGATCAGACTGGGTTTATGCCTGGTAGAAATCCAACTAGGAACATGCGAAGGGTCTTAATTACCTTAGAACATTATTATAATAGGATTCGCAATAAGGATAACCATCTTACAACTGATCTAGCTCTGGTAACCATAGATGCAGAAAAAACATTTGATTCCATTATTTGGGATCCCATGCTATCCACTCTTTTATATTTTGGATTCTCTGGTAATTTAGTAAATATAATTAAGTTAATATATAATGCTCCAAGGTCACAACTCCTAATAAATGGGGAACTTTCTTCTTATATAACGTTGCAGAGAGGGACTAGACAGGGGTGTCCGCTTTCTCCACTCCTGTTTATCTTAACACTTGAGCCACTTGCAATAAATTTGAGGAAAGAAATAGACAGTATTAGTTTGGGCAACCAGAGGATAGTAGTCTCTCTTTATGCTGATGATATTTTATTGTTCATTAAAGATTCAAATTTAAATATACCAAAATCTTTGGAGTTAATTAACCGTTTTAGTAAATTTTCTGGTTACATGATAAATGCTCTGAAGTCCGAAATCTTGTGGATTAATAAAACCAGAAATAGCTGCATCCCACACCCATTTCGGGAAGTGGTACATATTAACTATTTGGGAATTAAGCTTGGAAAAGACCCAAAGGGTTGGTATGACCTTAATTTTGCTGAGTTTTTTTTGCAAATTTAGAATGTAAATTGAAGAAATTGAATATATTTTTTCTTTCTCTTTCAGCCAAAATTATGGTGATCAAAACAATTCTTTTCCCGATGTTATTATTTTTATTACAAAATTTCCCTTTATTTATACCCAAAAAAAGACATTGTTAGATATAATATGGTATGTGCTACAGTTATTTGGGGTAAAATGAGGCCTCGACTTTCTATTGATAGGTTAACCATTCCTAAGAGATATGGTGGCTTTGTGTTACCAAACTTGAGATATTATAATTGGGTCGCACTGATCAAATACGGAGCAGATTGGTTAACTGAAGGCCAGCATATTACTTACTATGACATTGAATCAGATTTAATAGCGCCATTCAGTTTAAAATCGAGCCTACACCATAAGTACACTAACTTACCAAGCAACATTAAACAGTTAAGTTCATTTTCTAATATAATATTAGCTTGGCAAAAAATTTGTGGGCTACTTGGTATAGATTATCTGAAGTCACGCTATCTTCCTACTCTCCTGGAATCTATAATGCAACTTTTAGAGAGTGGCACGTTAAAGGTTTAACATATTTTTTTCAGCTCCTGAAAGTAGATAGTAATATAATACAACTATATAGTGAGATCTCAGAGCAGTACCATCTTCCGCAAAGAAACTTCTATGTATATCTTCAGATTAGGAGTTTTCTTACAGCAATTGCACCGATTGGTGAATCAGATTGGAATCTCTATGAGGTAGAGACAGGTCTCCAATTGTATAAAGCCGGTAAAAGATCAATTGCGTATTGGTATAATGCTATTTATTCTACAGTGGGTGTCCAGCACGCAGATAAAATTAAAGAGAAGTTTGAAAGATATTTCCCATGTTTACAGGAAGAAACTATCAGGACAAGTATAACTCTGTGTGAGGCTGCCACACCAATTATCAGTTGGCGGGAAGCACATTTAAAATTATTAAACAATTATTATTTAACCCCAGATAGAATAAACAAATGGGCTAATATAGAATCTAAGTGTAAATGTTTTAAATGCAAAGCGGAAAAGGCAGAGATTTTACATTGTCTTTGGTTATGTCCGAAGATTACACAATTCTGGGGTAAAGTGAATTTTTGGTTAAATAAATATCTGCAGTGTCGGATTGAGCTTTCTCCTAGGGATATATTTTTTTTACGGCTGGCTTCACACATAGTGGAGACCAACACTTTTGTAATTCTGCCATTATGGCGGCTAGGAATCTTATCTTTAAGAAATGGAAATTAGCCAAAGCACCCTCTATTGTTGAATTTACTGATTTAATGAAATTACAAATGGGAGCGGAACTCTTTGACAATAAACTCTTAAGTGAAAATTTTCTCAGGAAGTATTTTGACAAATGATTAAACCTAATATTGGACTGGCCACTCGCTGATCAAAGGCAACCCATTGCCCCATTAAGATGCACTATACCCTTTTTATTATTGATATTGGATGCAACACTCCCTCAACAGTGGAGTGATGGCTGAGCAATAGAGATATTTATTATAAGCCTAGAGACGATGATGGTTCCCCGTTTTTTTTTTTTTTTGTTTTGTTTTGTTTTTATGTTGGTTTAGTTTTGTCGGAGTCTATTCATGTATGTATTTGTTGTGAAAACTATCCATTTTTGGTTTATCTGGTCAGATTAATGATTTTGACAAAAGGACAAGTTATATTTGCTGGGGTTTTTTTTTTTTACTTTGAAAATCATGTATGAAAAGTTTTTTTACATAATCTACCAGCTATGTATTATGCAAATGGCATGATTCTTACCTTTTTTGTTTACACGTTTGTCCTTCTGTATATGCAAATGGATGTCAAATAAAAAAATAAAAAAAATAAAAAAACGAGAGAGAACATATAGTGCTGAGGAGGCATATGCCATCCTTGCATCAGAGTCAGACGCCTCTATTGTGTGATATTGAGATTATCAGTTGGTATGAACCATATCAACCTGTTGTTATGTGCACAATGGTAGAGTTAGGAAGTGCCTCTTGCATAGTGTCTGTGTGTGTATAGCATTCTTAATAAAGTTTACAGTTAGGAAGACCTGTGCTTGATCTCCTTATATAAATAAGATAAAACATGGTGTCAGAATAAGGAGTTCCCTGCTTCCATCTGAACTGACAAGCAAGGACTCTGAGGAATCCATTAGAAATCTTTGCAGCAAATTGAAAGTGTGAGAGTCAAGGCTCTGGCAGAGTGACTACAGCTTCTTCTCATGAACTGAGTAAGTGCATCATAACTTGTACAACTGACTGATTCTAACAGCACTACAGACTTTTATATTAATACTGCATAATTCAGAACATTAAGATGGAAAAGTTAAATCCTCCACCAGAATTGAAAATGACTGGTAATATGGAAGATGCATGGCAGAGGTTTAAGCAAAGATTCCAGCTATATGTTAGAGCTATAGGAGCTCAGGAGCAAGATGATGAACAAAAGATTGCACTTTTTCTGACTGTAGCAGGATCAGCAGCAATAGATGTATACAACACCTTCACATTTACAGATGAAGAAAGGGATGTTTATCAGGTTGTTCTAGACAAATTTGAACAGTACTGTGTACCTAGACGCAATGAAACCTATGAAAGGTATCTTTTCAGATGTAGAATGCAGAATGAAACAGAGACTATTGAGGAGTATGTAACAGACTTAAAACTGAAGAGTAGATCATGTAATTATGGAGCAATGTGTAACTCATTAATCAGAGACCAGTTAGTCATGGGCAGCAGAAATATAAGGGTTAAAGAACGCTTGCTCAGAGAGAAAGATTTAACACTGGAAAAGCCAGTAGAAATTTTTCAAAGTTCAGAGGCAGCACAGGAACAAGTGCGCACACTCTGCCACAGTACAGCAGCAACACCAGTAATGTCAGTTACAGTGGGGAAAAACAAAGTGCATCCACATTATGAAAATAAAATGAAAGGAAAAAGTTTTATCACGCAAACAGCAAATTCTCAGCCTGAATCAGACTGGCTATGTACCAGATGTGGAAAGCAGCATGGCATAAGACAATGTCAGGCTTATGGGCAAATCTGCAGAAAATGTGCAAAAAGGAATCACTTTCAAAAGATGTGTAAAGCTAAAAAAACGGTTCACATTGTTGACCAGTCAGAAAGTGAGGAATCAGAAGAATTCTTTATTGGAATACTTGACTTAACCAAAGCTACAGATAAGGAATGGGTCATTGAAGCTATTACAAATGGCACTAATATTGCTTACAAAGTAGATACAGGTGCACAAGCTAATTTGATGCCTGAGAGCAAGTATCACCAATTGAAGAACAAACCAGAACTTCTGAAAAGCTCAGTTAAACTAAAGACATATAATTGGGATTTTATCCCAGTGCTTGGCAAGTGCAGTGTGTTCCTGGAATATGGAAATCAAATGCATAAAATGAACATTCTGGTAGTTTCAGGAAACAAACCAGCTCTACTGGGTCTTCAAATGTGTGAAACTTTAGGACTGATTAAAAGGGTAAATGCCATTGATGGAACTAATAATGAAGAGGACATAGAACATTTATTAACAGACTATGCTACAGTATTTGAAGGAATAGGATGTCTTCCAATGCAACATAAAATACAACTAAAAGAAGGTTCTCTTCCAGTAGTGCATGCCATGTGAAATGTTCCAGTTGCTCTAAGGGATCGTCTTAAACGGGAACTTGCCAGGATGGAGGATAAAGGTATTATAAAGAAAATCAAGACACCTACTGAATGGGTTCATTCTATGGTGTTGGTGGAAAAACCGGATGGGGGTCTCAGAATCTGTATTGATCCCAAGGAACTGAATAAAAGCATCTTAAGAGAACACTTCCATTTACCAACAAAACCAGAATTGCTTGGGGAGCTAAGTGGAGCAACTGTATTCAGTAAACTGGATGCATCCTCAGGATTTTGGCAAATTCCACTGGAGGAGGAAAGCATGAAACTCTGCACTTTTAATATTCCTTATAGGAGGTACTGTTACAAATGATTGCCCTTCGGCTTGTGTTCAGCACCAGAAGTGTTTCATAGTACCATGCAGCAACTTCTTGAACGAATACCAGGCACAACCGTATTCATTGATGATATTCTGATCTGGGGTAAAACCAAGCAAGAACATGATGAAAGGCTAAAGATGGTCTTAGATGTTGCTAAGGAGAATAATTTGAAGTTCAATAAGACAAAGTGTCAATTCAGAAAAACTTCAATTCAATATTTCTGAGAACAACTCACGGGAGGTGGTGTTTTACCAGACATGAAAAAGATTAAGGCAATTACAGAAATGCCACAGCCAGAAAATAAGCAAGATATACAACGCTTACTAGGAATGGTGAATTACCTTGGCAAGTTCATACCTAATTTACCAGACAAAACTGTACTAATGCGACAACTACTCAGAAAAAACTATGCCTGGGAATGGTCAGAGAATCACCAGAAAGAATGGAAGTTTTTGAAGGACATGCTTACTACTGCACCAACTCTGCAATTCTTTGATCCAACAGCAAAAACAAAGTTGTCAACTGATGCTTCATAAAATGGATTGGGAGCAGTTCTATTTCAAAATCAAGGCTCGGGATGGATGCCTGTGGCTTATGCATCTAGGGCATTGACAGATACTGAAAAACCATATGCTCAAATTGAAAAGGAAACACTGGGACTAGTTTACGGATGTGAAAAATGTCATGTTTATTTGTATGGAAGAGTATTTTCCGCAGAAACTGATCACAAACCTTTGATTCACATCTACCAAAAGGGCTTGATAGATGCACCTCCAAGAATTCAACGTTTGTTGCTGAGACTTCAAAGTTAGGACTTCACCTTGGATTTTATACCTGGCAAGGAGTTGGTGGTAGCGGATGCTCTGTCACAAGCTTACTTACCATTTAACAATGAGGACTTACAGTTGCAGAAAGAGGTGACTGTTCACGTCAATCTGATCTTGAAGACAGCCCCATTTAGTCATGCAATGTGGGCAGCAATAGAACAGGCTACAGAAACAGATACTCTTTTAAGTCAAGTGAAGAAAGCAGTTTCTAGTGGCAAATCTAAGACACTAATGCCATCACTGTATAGACCATACATTTCTGAAATTTCTTTGATAAAAGGGGTACTTTTGAAAGGACAAAAGATAATTGTACCAGAGAGTTTGCAAAGTCAAATACTGAAAAGACTACATGAAGGTCATTCAGGTATAGAAAAGACAAAAAGACGAGCTAGAGACATTTTGTACTGGCCAAATATGAATGAAAACATTGAGACAATGATCACTCAATGCCGGACTTGCCAAAAATTCAGACCTCAGTTACCTAAAGAGCCTATACTGGATACGGACTTCCCGCACCCTGGGAAAAGTTAGGAATGGACTTGTTTGTTTTCAAAAATCAGCATTATATCTTAGTAATGGATTACTTCTCTAATTACCCAGAGATAGCATTATTGGAAGATGAGTCAGCATGTACAGTGATCAAAAAAGTAAAAGCAATTTTGGCGAGACATGGCATTCCAAGAGTAATAATATCAGGCAATGGTCCTCAATTCAATTGTAGAGAGTTTAGGGTTTTTGCCAGTACCTATGAATTTGAACATCGAACATCCAGCCCGGGATATCCACAAGCAAATGGATTAGCAGAAGCTGGAGTAAAAATAGTGAAAAACATACTTTGTAAAGCAACAGATGCAGATGAGGATCCATGTCTGGCTCTTCTTAGCTATAGAGCTACTCCTTTAAAATGTGGGAAGTCACCGGCAGAATTATTGTTTGGCAGACAGCTGGTCACATGAGTACCAGTTGTGAAACCTTGGAAAAGGTTCCCACAAAAACCGGTAATAGAAACCAAATTGAAACTCAGAGAAAAAAGGAATGAATACTATGACCGAGCTGCAAAGCCTTTGGAGAATCTTCAGGTACAAACTCCTGTGCGAATACAAGGTTCAAACAGCTGGAATACTGAAGGGACAGTTATCCAGCAATATTCTCCAAGATCGTATGTAGTTCAAACCAATGATGGGCAATGTTTACGTAGGAATCGTAGACATTTGATGGCTATTCCATCAGCTCACAACAATTCGGCAGTGAAGGAAACCTGTGAGGATACATTGAACACTCCATTGCAGTTGGAGAATGAAGATGCCAGAGAAACTTTGCAAAGTTCGACTGACTTACCTGCCAGTGATACAATGCAAACAAGGTCAGGTCTATATATCAAAAAACCTAATCGTCTAATTGAACAATGTTAAAAGGGACTGAAGTTTTTTCACATAGACTACAGTTAAAAATAAAATGTACTTTAAGTTTTCTGTTGTTTAAAAAGAAAAGAAAAAGGGAAATGTGTGATATTGAGATTATCAGTTGGTATGAACCATATTAACCTGTTGTTATGTGCACAATGGTAGAGTCAGGAAGTGCCTCTTGCATAGTGTGTGTGTGTATAGCATTCTTAATAAAGTTTACAGTTATGAAGACCTGTGCTTGATCTCCTTATATAAACTAAGATAAAACATCCATGTCTGACTCAGACCCCAATTTAGACCTTTCCATATGCTTAGATACATTATTAGATACAGTCTCAACTTATAGTGAAGTATCTCTGGTTGCTAGCCTCCCTGATAGCCCCCCTGCCAGAAGGAGACGTGTTGCTCCAGCCGCCGTTGCTGCTGAAGAGTGAGTAATGCCTCATCACCAGAGGCCACATATCCCACCCTTCACTGCAAATCCTGGCATCAATGTGGATGTGGCAGGATTTAGCCCCCAACAGTTTATGGAGGTGTTTCTGGGCGATGATGTATTGGGGAACATTGTCGCCCAAACTAATATATATGCCCATCAGTTCTATGCTGCAAAGCCTGACTCATATTTGGCAAAGCAGCAATGGGCTCCCATCGATGTTCCAGAATTATAAAAATTCTGGGAATTGACTATGCTGATGAGCATAATAAAGAAACCCTCTATCCGCTCCTACTGGAGCAGTAACCCCATCTGGTCTACCCCCATTTTCTCCCTGTGTATGTCGAGGAAGAGGTATGAAATGATTCTACATTTCATGCACTTCAGTGACAACAGCCTGTGACCCCCCGAGGGAGCATCCTCAGTTTGACAGGCTGTATAAAATCCGCCCCCTGATTACCCACTTTGCTGCCAGGTTTGCAGAGGCTTATACACCTAGAAGGAATATATGTGTGGATGAATCCCTGATGAAGTATAAGGGAAGGCTGAGATTCAAACAGTATATTTCTTGCAAGCGCTCCAGGTATGGAGTAAAGGTGTATAAGCTCTGTGAGAGCGAGTCTGGGTATACTCAGGCCTTCTGTGTGTACGAGGGAAAGGATATCCACCTTGACCCTCCAGGTTTCCCAGAACATATGTGAACGACTGGCAAGATTGTCTTGGACCTGATATTACCCCTGATGAACAAAGTGTACCACTTGTATCTAGACAATTTCTATACAAGTGCCCTTTAGTTCAAACTACTGTGTTGTTTTGATACAGTAGCTTGAGGTACAATTAGAAAGAACCATGCAGGTTTCCCAGAACAACTTGCACGTACCCAGCTACGAAGGGGGAAGACCTAAGCTCTGCGGCAAGAGGAGCTGTTGGCAGTTAAGTACAGAGACAAGAAGGATGTAAACCTTCTTACCACCATCCACAATGAGAGGACTGTGGAGGTCTCTGTACTTGGCAGAGCTGAGAGCATAAGGAAGCCAATGTGCATTAAGGCTTATAACCAGCATATGGGTGGGGTTGATCTGGCAGATCAGCTGCTGCAGCCCTGTCTAATTATGCAGAAGACAACGGCCTGGTACATAAAGGTTGCAATTTACTTATAGCAGATTGCAACCCACAACACTTTTTTGTTGTTCAAAAAAGCAAACCCCGGAATGAAACTGACGTTTTTACAGTTTCAGCTCCAGATCATTTCGGGGATTTTGTACCAAGATGCACCTGCTCCCCAGGCAGTGATGGGAGAGAGCAGAGTTGGGGCTACTCATTTTATTTTCAAAATCCCCCCTACTGTGGCGAAGCAGAATCCTCAGAAAAAAATCAGAGTCTGTACCAAGAGGGGGCAGGACTCTGGACTCTGCATTTGGGACTGCTTCAAGCGGTATCACACACTGGTAAATTATTATATTTTTTTACATTTGCTGTTGTCTTTTTTTGGGGGTGTTGGTTACGTTTACTGTTACTGAGTTTGTTTGTTTTTTACTTTTAATGTGCTCGATTTTTACATTTCACTGTTCTATTTTTTATAAGGTGCTGTATTTTGAAAAAACACCTGTCAAACCTATGCATGGGGGCATGAGTGTACTCAGGGGGTCTTGCAGGAAAGAACCTGGAGTGTTTTCTTGCAATAACTTACAACAATCTCTTCTCTGAAATCATAGTCAAAAAGCAATGTGTGTGTAAAAATGAAAATGGAAAAATTACTACCATTTCTCCAATGTTTTTGGCTAAAACAACGGTTGAATCAAAGGCATCAAAGCCCTCCATATACGATACCTTGGAGTGTCAACGTTTCAAATACATACACTTTCATGGCAATAAATAAAACTGGGGTATGCAATAGGCCCCAAACTAAAGATAGGCCTATCAGAAGAAATACTCTCACTTTCAACTCAAATTACAAGTCATACAATTGTAACTGAACCTTCCCAAAATCCTGGCAAACATATGCATGGGGGCATGGGTGTACTCAGGAGGTCTTGCAGAAAACAACTTGAAGTGTTTTCTTGCAATAACTTACAACAATCTCTCCTAAATCATAGTCAAAAAGCAATGTGTGTGTAAAAATGAAAATTTTAAAATTACCACCATACACTTTCTCCAATTATTTTGGCTAAAACGGTTGCATCAAAGGCATCAAAACACTCCATATACAATATCTTGGGGTGTCAATGTTTCAAATACATACACATTCATGGCAATAAATAAAACTGGGGTATGCAATAGGCCCCAAGGTAAAGATAGGCCTATCAGAAGAAATACTCTCACTTTCAACTCAAATTACAAATCATACAATTGTAACTGAACCTTCCCAAAATCCTGGCAAACCTATGCATGGGGCATAGGTGTACTCAGGAGGTCTTGCAGAAAACAACCTGGAGTGTTTTCTTGCAATAACTTACAGCAATCTCTCCTAAATCATAATAAAAAAACATTGTGTGTGTAAAAATGAAAATTGAAAAATTATCACCATACACTTTCTCCAATGTTTTTGGCTAAAATGGTTGCATCAAAAGCATCAAAGCACTCCATATACAATACATTTGGGTGTCAACGTTTTAAATACATACACATTCATGGCAATAAATAAAACTGGGGTATGCAATAGGCCCCAAACTAAAGATAGGCCTATCAGAAGAAATACTCTCACTTTCAACTCAAATTAGTCAATTAGTCATGTGAGTGTGAAAATGAAAATTGAAAAATTACCACCATACACTTTCTCCAATTTTTTTTGGCTAAAACAGTTGCATCAAAGGAATCAAAACTCTTCATATACAATACATTGGGGTGTCAACTTTTCAAATATATGCAAATATATATTCTTGGCAAGCAAATACATTGGGGTATGTAAAAAGAAGATAAGCAAAGAAGATATGTTAAATGTGAAAATTCCAAGTTAGAAAACTGGAATGCGCCCCCTAAAAACTATACTAGAGTGGTATCACTGTACACAGGAGATGTTATTGAACACATATTGAGGTATTATTTGTCAGTAACACATAACAGGAACTGAGAATCCTTGCCTAAAGTACAAGGTGTGTGAAAAATAACACAAAAAATGACTACCCAAAGGTTTGACAAAGACTGGTGGTTGAAATAGTGCATAGAAAGTGTTACAATACCAGCTTTTCAAATACCATAGGGTGTCTAAATTACATTGGCCGGCTTCAAAAATGTCCCAAATAGGACATGGGTGCATGATAACAGATGTGAAAATTCCAAGTTGGAAGACTTGAAAGTGCCCCTAAAAATAAGGCCTTTTAGCCCCCTGAGAACCTGACAAACTTATTCATGGGTGGTATCAATGTACTCAGGAGATGATGTTGAATACATATCGAGGTGTTTTTTGGCAGTAACACACAACAGAAACCGAGAATCCATGCCTAAAGTACGTGTGTGAAATATAAACCAAAAAAATTACTACCCAAAAGTTTGATAAAGACTGCTGGTTGAATTAGTACATGGAAAGTGTTAAATTACCAGTTTTTCGAATACCCTAGGGTGTATTATTTTTAAAAATATATGGTTTGATGGGGGTAAATTACATTGGCCGGCTTTAAAAATGTCCCAAATAGGACATGGGTGCATGATGACAGATGTGAAAATTCCAAGTTGGAAAAGTGGAAAGCGCCTCCTAAAAATATGTCCTTTTAGCCCCCTGAGAACCCGACAAATCTATTTATGAGTGGTATCACTGTACTCAGGAGATGTTTTTGAATACATATTGAGGTGTTATTTGGCAGTAGCACATAACAGGAACTGAAAATCCATGCCTAAAGTACAATGTGTGTTAAAAACAACACAAACAAATGACTACCAAAAAGTTTGACAAAGACTTGTGGTTGAATTAGTGTATGAAAAGTGTTAAAATACCAGCTTTTCAAATACCATAGGGTGACTACTTTTAAAAAATATATGGTTGATGGGGGTAAATTACATTGGCCGGCTTCAAAAATGTCCCAAATAGGACATGGGTGCATGATGACATGTGAAAATTCCAAGTTGGAAAACTGGAATACTCAGGAGGTCTTGCAGAAAACAACCTGGAGTGTTTTCTTGCAATAACTTACAGCAATCTCTCCTAAATCATAATAAAAAAACATTGTGTGTGTAAAAATGAAAATTGAAAAATTATCACCATACACTTTCTCCAATGTTTTTGGCTAAAATGGTTGCATCAAAAGCATCAAAGCACTCCATATACAATACATTTGGGTGTCAACGTTTTAAATACATACACATTCATGGCAATAAATAAAACTGGGGTATGCAATAGGCCCCAAACTAAAGATAGGCCTATCAGAAGAAATACTCTCACTTTCAACTCAAATTAGTCAATTAGTCATGTGAGTGTGAAAATGAAAATTGAAAAATTACCACCATACACTTTCTCCAATTTTTTTTGGCTAAAACAGTTGCATCAAAGGAATCAAAACTCTTCATATACAATACATTGGGGTGTCAACTTTTCAAATATATGCAAATATATATTCTTGGCAAGCAAATACATTGGGGTATGTAAAAAGAAGATAAGCAAAGAAGATATGTTAAATGTGAAAATTCCAAGTTAGAAAACTGGAATGCGCCCCCTAAAAACTATACTAGAGTGGTATCACTGTACACAGGAGATGTTATTGAACACATATTGAGGTATTATTTGTCAGTAACACATAACAGGAACTGAGAATCCTTGCCTAAAGTACAAGGTGTGTGAAAAATAACACAAAAAATGACTACCCAAAGGTTTGACAAAGACTGGTGGTTGAAATAGTGCATAGAAAGTGTTACAATACCAGCTTTTCAAATACCATAGGGTGTCTAAATTACATTGGCCGGCTTCAAAAATGTCCCAAATAGGACATGGGTGCATGATAACAGATGTGAAAATTCCAAGTTGGAAGACTTGAAAGTGCCCCTAAAAATAAGGCCTTTTAGCCCCCTGAGAACCTGACAAACTTATTCATGGGTGGTATCAATGTACTCAGGAGATGATGTTGAATACATATCGAGGTGTTTTTTGGCAGTAACACACAACAGAAACCGAGAATCCATGCCTAAAGTACGTGTGTGAAATATAAACCAAAAAAATTACTACCCAAAAGTTTGACAAAGACTGCTGGTTGAATTAGTACATGGAAAGTGTTAAATTACCAGTTTTTCGAATACCCTAGGGTGTATTATTTTTAAAAATATATGGTTTGATGGGGGTAAATTACATTGGCCGGCTTTAAAAATGTCCCAAATAGGACATGGGTGCATGATGACAGATGTGAAAATTCCAAGTTGGAAAAGTGGAAAGCGCCTCCTAAAAATATGTCCTTTTAGCCCCCTGAGAACCCGACAAATCTATTTATGAGTGGTATCACTGTACTCAGGAGATGTTTTTGAATACATATTGAGGTGTTATTTGGCAGTAGCACATAACAGGAACTGAAAATCCATGCCTAAAGTACAATGTGTGTTAAAAACAACACAAAAAAATGACTACCAAAAAGTTTGACAAAGACTTGTGGTTGAATTAGTGTATGAAAAGTGTTAAAATACCAGCTTTTCAAATACCATAGGGTGACTACTTTTAAAAAATATATGGTTGATGGGGGTAAATTACATTGGCCGGCTTCAAAAATGTCCCAAATAGGACATGGGTGCATGATGACATGTGAAAATTCCAAGTTGGAAAACTGGAATGCGCCCCCTAAAAATAAGGCATTTTAGCCCCCTGAGAACCCGACAAACCTATTCATGGGTGATATCACTGTACTCAGGAGATGTTGAATACATATTGAGGTGTTTTTCATCAGTAACACATAACAGGAACCAAGAATCCATTCCTAAAGCACAATGTGTGTGAAAAATAAAACAAAAAAATGAGAGATAAAAGCATATGCCTAGCCCTGGTCACTCTAATCTACATTTTAATGAAGCCGGGGCCCTTTCCCTTAGTTTGCAATTTGGGTGTATAATTTTTTGAGATCTCAGTCACCCACGTGGCTGATCAGACATCATAAACCGCTTCAGCTAATCTCCACAGGCAGAGCGGAGCTGTGTTGTTGCACACTAACTTGAAAAGGACTGATTGTGTAGTGATACCCCTGCCTTGAGAGTGTGTAATGAATAAGTGCTCCAATACAGACCTGGCACGTTAACACTGTGGGCTTGCTAAGATTACTAAGAATGCAGGCATTTCTTGAGCATTCCCTTTTGATGAGGGATGCTGAACAACAGACCAATATGAAGTAGCACCTAAGCAGTACACTACACCCCTACGCTCTGCAGATATATGAAAGCTAGGTGACTGCCGGAAAGTCTAGTTGCTGAGGGCCTTGTTAGCTGCTATCCTCCCCTGGGCTGTGGGATCTGGTTCTCCCCCCTGCACAAAATTTCTGGAGAAGGGAGCACATTGCCTGATAGATGCATGCAGAATTACTATTCCAGCTTTGTTAAAACCACTGGCACCATGTCCAACAGGCAAAAACACCAAGAAAGAAAATCAAAGGCCTCAGTTGAAGTACACGCTGCAGAAAACATGGCAGTGGAAACGGTGGAGGAGAGCCTGACAGACACTCACCCTATTGTATCTCAAATTTCAGCTTTATTTCTACCCAAGATAGAGCAGCTGCAGACGGGGATGGACTCATTGTCGTCAGATTTCAAATCCTTTTCCTCTAGACTCCAGCATATTGAGCAAAGAGTGGGGGATGGAGAAGTCCTTCAAAGAGAAAGCTCTACTAAGATTGCAGCGCTTGAAGCTCAAAACAAAATACTGCTAGATAAAGTTGACGACCTTGAGAACCGCTCAAGGCGCAACAACCTGCGTATTGTTGGACTGCCAGAAACTGTGCCAAACACTGGCCTAATTGAATTTGCTGAGCGCACTCTGCCCACTCTACTGAAGTTGAAACCTGAGGATGTGTCATGTGTGGTTGAGAGAGCCCACAGGGTAAGCAACATTAGTCAAGATCAAAAGAATACAAGAGGACCCCGTCAAGTTATGATCCGATATCTCAATTTTAAAGATAAGATCCTTCTTCTCAGAGCCTATCGCCAGAACCCCCCCTTGAGCTTTGAGGGGAAGAAATTACTAATCTTTCAAGATTACTCTGCGGAAATCTCCAGAAGAAGAAGAGAGTTTTCGCCCTATTGCAAGTCGCTAATGGAAGCTGGTCGCTCTGTTTCCCTGCTGTTTCCGGCGAGGCTTAGGCTTCAGACCCAGCGGGGGGTTAAGTTTATCGATGATCCCAGACACCTTCAGAAATTCCTAAGACAAGAGCGGGATCCCGCAGCTGAGGACACTTGAGTGACAGATGGTTAATCTCAGAAATGGTAAAAAGGTTCTGGACATTTTTCATAATGTCTGAGTGAGGTGAATTGGTATCCATAATGGGTTACCTATTGAACACTGACTCTAATTATACAGAAATCTTTTTCTCATAAGTTAATAGTTTTTTGTTATACTTGTGTAAGGATATGGTCACCGAGGAGTTATTTAACCAAACTGTTTGAACTTATTTCAGGAAATAGATTAAGGAAAACCTCCCTATATGTGCTAGTTTACAGAAGGAATTCGAGGGGGGTGCCCTTTTCTTCAGCTAGGGTAAATGTTCCTTAGTTGTAGTTACCTTTTAGGGCTCGTTCATCAGTTTGTAAGAACTCGATAAAGGGGAGGAATTGAGATACAGATGCTTAGCTTTCCGCTAGAAATCTAGTCTTAGGGGAGAGGTGTACAATACGCAAAAAGAATTTAGTGTATAAATACTAATTTAGTGTTGAGGAAGAACTGGTTTACGTTGTTCAAAATTGTGATGCAAATTCAAAATTGTTTTCTATGTTGTTTAATGAATGTTTTTTTGCCTAGACAACAGGATGCTCGCCTCTATCCCGGGGACCCAGTGAAGGGGGAGAATAGTCTTAGTCGAAAGAACACGGTCATAATGCCGGTGACATGGTCAAGGTATTTCAATGCAGCCACAACATACTGCCCAATTGTCTCACACATATCAGCACATCATGCACACAGGGGATCACACTATGTTAAGTAGTCACTTATCTATCATGAGCTGGAATGTGGGGGGATCACCTCTCCATAAAAGCGCAGATCAATACTACGCTACTTGCAGTCCAGAGGGGCGGACATTGCCATTCTAGAGGAGACACACTTATCGCAGCTAGAACATCAGAAATTAAAACAGAGCTGGGTGGGGGAGGTTGTTTTCACGCCATATGAACAGAGGAGAGCTAGAGGAGTGGCAGTGCTGTTTAGGAAGAACTTGCAATACACCATCACTAAGACGCAGACTGACCAGGAGGGGAGGTTTGTCATAATTCAATTGGAAGTTGGGGGACTATTCTTTGCTCTGATCGGAGTATATGGGCCACAGATGCAAAAACAAACATTCTGGAGGACAGTCCACTCAGAAATAATAAAGTTCACTACCTCACCTATCCTCATCGGAGGAGATTTTAACATTGCCCCTCAGGTCCCTGCAGATAGGTTCTCCAACCCAGATAGAAACACCCCAAAAACCCAGAGGGTCACGAACTCCAAGAAGGAGTCTTTGGTGATTCGCACTCTGGCGAGATCTTTGAGCTTGCAGGATGTGTGGAGAGCCAGATACCCAGAGAATAGGGAATACACGTGCATGTCGGTAGCAAAAGACACTCTGTCAAGATTGGATTACTTCCTGGTTTCTTCATTCGTCTGCCCCAGAGTGCTAGAGGCAATAATAGACCCTATTACTATATCGGATCACGCCCCCATAGTGTTGAAGATCCATACTGGACACACTAATCGTAAATCTAACAAATGGGTTTTCCCGACATACCTATACCGGGACCCAAATTTCTATAGACATATTCTAGGCGAATGGCACACGTACACAGATCTCAATAAGGCACACACTGACAATCCCCTCCTGTACTGGGAAACCGCCAAGGCGGTTTTGCGAGGGGCCATATCGGCTTATGCCACAACTATCAAAAAACGAAACAAACAAAAAACAGAACAGCTTCTGACACGCCTCTTGAACGCAAGGAACAAATACCTCAGGAATCCTAATAACATAAATAAACTTAAATATAAAGAAGCCAAAACACTTAGAGATAATTATATTTTCCAACAAACTAACCAAGCCCATGCTAAAACACAAGCCAAGTACTATAGGTTTGGGAGTAAAACGGGGAAGCTGTTGGCCAGAGTCACCAAACTGACTAGGAAAAGGAGCTCCATTCTGGCGATAAAACAGGAAGGGGTCATATTGAATAAAGAGGCAGACATTCAGAAGGCCTTTGCTAGTTTCTATGGGGACCTTTACTCAGAGCAACATGTACACACCACAGATAGGGAAAGATTTTGGTCTTCAATTCAACTACCAAAAATAGAGCAGAGCCAACTCCAGGGAATCAACTCCCCCATTACCCCGGAGGAAATAACAGCCACAATTAAAGATCTAAAAATAGAGAAGTCCCCGGGCCCTGATGGGCTACCGGCGGAATTTTATAAAATTATGGGACCAGATATAGCTGTAGCTCTGGCGGACTTGTTTAATGGTTTACTAAATGACACAGTGGAGCCCTCGGTTAGATTTGCGGAAGCTTACATTAGCATTATTCCAAAAGAGGGGCGTGACCCCCTCCTGACACAATCTTACCGCCCTATATCCCTGCTTAACCAGGATTACAAAATCCTAACAAAAATTCTGGCTAACAGGCTGGCAAGCGTCCTACCGTCGCTTATTCATAGTGATCAGACGGGTTTTGTCAGGGGTAGATCCTCGGTCCTCAACATTAGAAGAGTCCAGACAGTTATTCAGTATTATTGGAAGCTGTCACAAGAGAGCAAGGGGGGAGGGAACCACAAAGAAGCAGCCTTATTGCTAATCGATGCTGAAAAAGCCTTTGATAAGGTTCTATGTGAACATCTCTTCTATACATTGGTTAAGATGGGAATAAAAGGCTCATTTGTGCAGGCGGTATCAAATCTATATAAAATCCCGCAGGCTTCTATCCTTGTTAATGGGATGACCACACCGCCCCTCACACTTTGTAGAGGCACGAGGCAGGGTTGCCCCCTGTCTCCGCTTCTTTTTGATATAGCCATTGAGCCCTTGGCGTGGAGAATTAGGCAACAACTAGAGGGTATGCAGATAGGTGACACAGTTTCACATGTCTCACTATTCGCTGACGATATGGTGCTCTTTGTTCAAGACCCTTGTAGAAATGTCCCCAAACTGATGGAGTTAATTGAGGAATTTAGTAGGATCTCTGGATATGTAATCAACACAGACAAAACAGAATTAATTTGGTTACTATCAAAGGGTGATAGGCAAATCCCAAATTTTGACTTTAAGGTAGTGGAAGGGAACTTCAAGTATCTGGGTATAACTCTTAACATTGACCCGTGAAAATGGTACTCTATTAACTATGGCCCCCTGCTTCGACAACTAGAGACTCTTCTTAAAACATGGTCCCCGCTCCCTCTGTCCCTATCAGGCAGAGCAGGCCTTATAAAAATGGTCTATTTTCCGAAAATACTCTATTTTTTCCAAGCATTGCCATTTTTACTTAAGAAATCAGACCTGCGGGGCATCGTGAGGAAGGTCCTCCAATTTGTATGGTCAAATAAAAAACATAGGATTAGTTATTCAAAGCTTACAGCATCTCGAGAGATGGGTGGTCTGGCACTGCCCAACTTTGAGTTTTATAACTGGGCAGCTCAGTGTAAGTTCGCTATTGACTGGCTGACAGGACAAGGAAAATTCACAAATATCAAAATGGAAAATGCACTGATAAAACCCTGGACAATAGAAATGATACCACACATGACTCACTCGCAGGCAACAAAACATCTGAAAGACATTGACCTATTGAACCAGCCAGCGAGAGCCTGGAGACTGACTTGTAAACACTTAGGGGGAGATCATAGATTACTGGCTTACTTGCCATGGGGGGGGGGACCCTGAATTTCCGGCAGGCTTTACATCAGAGGCTTTTGCTTCTTGGAGGGAGTTGGGATTGCCTACGGTGGGCCAGACCATGTTGCCAGGAGGAAATCATATGCAAACATTTGAGAATCTGAGACAGGTATTCGGGCTGCCTAGAACACACCACTATGCTTACCTCCAAGCTAGGCATTACTACACAACACTGCTTAAGGAGAAGGGAGGAGGTGAGCAATTGCAGATTCTGCAAAGTGTGAAGCTAGCAGAGCAGGGTAATACATACATATCACCGCTATATAGGAAGTTGGCTAGAGAGGCAAACACATCTTGCATTAGCAAAGTCGCTGAGGTTTGGAGATCTATGCTAGGGGAAGAAGTGACCAGTAAGCAGATAGAGGATAGCATAAATAGGGTTAAACGTGCCACCCTTTCGTCCGAGGTGAGGGAGTCACACTTCAAACTCATGCATGATAGCTACATCACACCTAGAAAGTACCAGAAATGGAGAACAGACAGAGAGAATAAATGCCCAAAGTGTGGGAAGGTGGATGCGGATATTAGACACATGTTGTGGAACTGCCCTAAGCTAGTTTAATTTTGGAGGATGACAACCTACTAGGCAAACTTAAGTATGCATACTCGCACCAGTGAGCTGACGTTTAGGAACATCATATTGTTAGACCTTGAGGGAATACCAAGAAATTCTAAAATATTCATGTTTACTATAGTCTTAGTAGCCAGACGCCTGATTTTCCAGAACTGGCTCAAACGTAACCCACCTACTGTGACACAGTTAAAGCAGACAATGCTAAATCAGATGTTCATTGAACAGGCGGATGGCTTAGGAGACATGAATAAGAGAGTAAAGTCTTTTGTAACAAAATGGGAAGTATTTATTCATACACTCCCACTCACATTGCGCAAGATGGTTATTGCACCATTCAGAAACACGGAATATATACTTGAGGCAAAATTAAGAGGTGAATGGGAGTTTGATGAATTAGAGCGTCAGGAGTAAAGGGAGATGAGGTTGAGCAATCCGAGTTGGCAAATGTTTAGTTTAAGTTAAATAGGGACTATAATGATGAAAGATTAAAATTTTTGTTCATAGGCCAGGACTATTCCCTTTCAGATGACCTGTATTCATCATATACGCCTGGGTTATCATACTGTTTGAGGAAGCATTCGGATCAGGTCAATTGTATGAGACACCACTTATGTTGTAACTTTGTAATGTCTTTGCTCATGTCGAATGTATGATGTTTTCTTTTTTTGGTTTTCCTGTTTTTGGCACACAAAAATAAAGATATATAAAAAAAAAAATACCAGCATTTCAAATACCCTATGGTGTCTACTTTTCAAAAATATAAGGTTTGATGGGGGTAAATTACATAGGCCGCCTTCAGAAATATCCCAAATAGGACATGGGTGCATGATGACAGATGTGAAAATTTCAAGTTGGAAAACTGGAATGCGCTCCTTAAAAATAAGGCCTTTTAGCCCCCTGAGAACCCAACAAACCTATTCATGGGTGATATCACTGTACTCAGGAGATGTTGTTGAATACATATTGAGGTGTTTTGTTGTCAGTAACACAAAACAGGAACCAATAATCCATGCATAAATTACAATGTGTGTGAAAAATAAAACAAAAAAATTCCTACCCAAACGTTTGCAAAGACTGGTGGTTGAATTAGTACATTGAAAGTGTTAAAATACCAGCTTTTCAAATACCATGGCAGTGCTGCAGAATCTGTTGGCGCTTTATCAATAAAGAATAATAATAATAATAATACCCTAGAGTGTCTACTTTTCAAAAATATATGGTTTGATGGGGAAAATTACATTGACCGGCTTCAAATATAATAATAATAATACCATAGGGTGTCTACTTTTCAAATATATATGGTTTGATGGGGGTAAATTACATTAGCCGGATTCAAAAATAACCCAAATAGGACATGGGTGCATGATGGCAGATGTGAAAATTCCAAGTTGGAAAACTGGAATGCGCCCCTAAAAATAAGGCCTTTTAGTCCCCTGAGAACCCTACAAACCTATTCATGGGTGGTATCACTGTACTCGGGAGATGTTGTTGAACACATATTGAGGTGTTTTATGGCAGTAACACATAACAGGAACTGAGAATCCATTCCTAAAGTACAATGTGTGTGAAAAATAACACAAAAAAATGACTGCCCAAAAGTTTGACAAAGACTTGTGGTTAAATTAGGGCATGGAAAGTGTTAAAATACCAGCTTTTCAAATACTCTAGGGTGTCTACTTTTCAAAAAAATTACATTTACCGGCTTCAAATATAATAATAATAATACCATAGGGTGTCTACTTTTCAAATATATATGGTTTGATGGGGGTAAATTACATTGACCGGCTTCAGAAATGTCCCAAATAGAACATGGGTGCATGAGGACAGATGTGAAAATTCCAAGTTGGAAAACTGGAAAGCGCCTCCTAAAAATAAGGCCTTTTAGCCCCCTGAGAACCCGACACACCTATTCATGGGTGGTATCACTGTACTCAGGGGATGTTGTTGAACACATATTGATGGTTTTTTTGTCACTAACACATACCAGGAACTGACAATCCATGCCTAAAGTACAATGTGTGTGAAAAATAACCCAAAACAAATGACTACCCAAAAGTTTGACAAAGACTGGTGGTTGAATTACTGCATGGAAAGTGTTAAAATAAAAGCATTTCAAATACCCTAGGCTGTCTACTTTTCAAAAATATAAGGTTTGATGGGGGTAAATTACATTGGCCGGCTTCAGAAATGTCCCAAATAGGAAATAAGTGCATGATGACACATGCAAACATTTCAAGTTGGAAAACTGCAATGTGACCCCTAAAAATAAGGCCTTTTAGCCTTCTTAGAACCCAACAAACCTATTTATGGGTGGTATCACTGTACTCAGGAGATGTTGCTGAACACATATTGGAGTGTTATTTGGCAGTAACCCTTAAGGTTCTTAGTAAATGGATTCTTAAATTGCTATTTTGTCAAAAAATCACCATTGGTGGTAAAATGGTTGCATGAAAAGAGTCAAAATACCCCAAGTTTAATACTTTAGGTTGTCTTCTTTTAATAAATATTTACATATGAAGGGTTATTCAGGGATTCCTGACAGATATCAGTGTTACATATCAGTATTACAATGTAACTATCGCTAATTTTGAATAAAAAAGTGTTTTTTCAATTTTTTCACCATATTTTATAATTTTGTTTATAGTAAATTATAAGATATGATGAAAATAATGGTATCTTAAGAAAGTCAATTTAATTATGAGAAAAACTGTATATAATATGTATGGGTACAGTAAATGAGTAAGATGAAAACTACAGCTAAACACAAACACTGCAGAAATGTAAAAATAGCCCTGGTCCCAAACAGCAAGAAAATTTGAAAAGTGCTGTGGTCACTAAGGGGTTAAAGGGACACTGAACCCAAATGTTTTCTTTCGTGAATCAGTTAGAACATGAAATTCTAAGCAACTTTCTAATTTACTCCTATTATCAAATTTTCTTCATTCTCTTGGTATCTTTGGCCTAGATTTAGAGTTTTGCGGCCAAAGGGGTGCGTTAGCTACGCGTGCTTTTTTCTGGCCGCACCTTTTAAATACCTCTGGTATTGAGAGTTCACAGAATGGCTGCGTTAGGCTCCAAAAAAGGAGCGTAGAGCATATTTACCGCAACTTCAACTCTCGATACCAGCGGTGCTTACGGACGCGGCCAGCTTCAAAAACGTGCTCATGCACGATTCCCCCATAGAAAACAATGGGGCTGTTTGAGCTGAAAAAAAACCTAACACCTGCAAAAAAGCCGCGTTCAGCTCCTAACGCAGCCCCATTGTTTGCTATAGGGAAACACTTCCTACGTCTGCACTTAACACTCTAACATGTACCCCGAGTCTAAACACCCCTAACCTTACACTTATTAACCCCTAATCTGCCGCCCCCGCTATCGCTGACCCCTGCATATTATTATTAACCCCTAATCTGCCGCTCCGTAAACTGCCGCTACTTACATTATCCCTATGTACCCCTAATCTGCTGCCCCTAACACCGCCAACCCCTATATTATATTTATTAACCCCTAATCTGCCCCCCACAACGTCGCCTCCACCTGCCTACACTTATTAACCCCTAATCTGCTGAGCGGACCGCACCGCTATTATAATAAAGTTATTAACCCCTACTCCGCCTCACTCCCGCCTCAATAACCCTATAATAAATAGTATTAACCCCTATTCTGCCCTCCCTAACATCGCCGACACCTAACTTCAAACATTAACCCCTAATCTGCCGACTGGAGCTCACCGCTATTCTAATAAATGTATTAACCCCTAAAGCTAAGTCTAACCCTAACACTAACACCCCCCTAAGTTAAATATAATTTAAATCTAACGAAATAAATTAACTCTTATTAAATAAATTATTCCTATTTAAAGCTAAATACTTACCTGTAAAATAAACCATAATATAGCTACAATATAAATAATAATTATATTGTAGCTATTTTAGGATTAATATTTATTTTACAGGCAACTTTGTATTTATTTTAACAAGGTACAATAGCTATTAAATAGTTAAGAACTATTTAATAGCTAAAATAGTTAAAATAATTACAAATTTACCTGTAAAATAAATCCTAACCTAAGTTACAATTAAACCTAACACTACACTATCAATAAATAAATTAAATAAAATACCTACAATTACCTACAATTAAACCTAACACTACACTATCAATAAATGAATTAAATACAATACCTACAAATAACTACAATTAAATAAACTAACTAAAGTACAAAAAATAAAAAAGAACTAAGTTACAAAAAATAATTTTTTTTTTACAAACATTACAAAAATATTACAACAATTTTAAACTAATTACACCTACTCTAAGCCCCCTAATAAAATAACAAAGCCCCCCAAAATAAAAAAATGCCCTACCCTATTCTAAATTAAAAAAGTTCAAAGCTCTTTTACCTTACCAGCCCTGAACAGGGCCCTTTGCGGGGCATGCCCCAAGAAATTCAGCTCTTTTGCCTGTAAAAAAACACATACAATACCCCCCCCCCAACATTACAACCAGGGCCGGACTGGGAATAAAAATCAGCCCTGGAAAATTTGGAGACCAGCCCTATTTCCTGTTGACTCAGTATAATGTGCAAGCCCCATTTTTCTCAAAGGGGTTTACTGGGATACTCCTTCCCCAATATTTTGTTTCAGAATTATATTAGTTTGTATGGAAAAAAGTGCCAGATTGTTGTTATATGCACTCTAAAGCCCATTTGCATCAATTAATAACCTCTTTAAATTGTAGCTTTCCAGCCCCAGCTGCTGCAGCCCACCGGGAAATCTCCTGGTATCCTGGTAGGCCAATCCGGCCTTGATTACAACCCACCACCCACATACCCCTAATCTAACCCAAACCCCCCTTAAATAAACCTAACACTAAGCCCCTGAAGATCTTCCTACCATATCTTCACCTCACCGGGTATCACCGATCGGTCCTGGCTCCAAAATCTTCATCCAACCCAAGCGGGGGCTAGACATCCATCATCCGATGGCTGAAGAGGTCCAGAAGAGGCTCCAAAGTCTTCATCCTATCCGGGAAGAAGAGGCGATCCAGACCGGCAACCATCTTGATCCAAGCGGCATCTTCTATCTTCATCCGATGAGGAACGGCTCCATCGTGAAGACCTCCAGCGCGGACCAATCTTCTTCCGACGACGTCCAACTGAAAAATGACGGTTCCTTTAAGGGACGTCATCCAAGATGGCGTCCCTCGAATTCCGATTGGCTGATAGGATTCTATCAGCCAATCGGAATTAAGGTAGGAAAATTCTGATTGGCTGATGGAATCAGCCAATCAGAATCAAGTTCAATCTGATTGGCCGATCCGATGAGCCAATCAGATTGAGCTCGCATTCTATTGGCTGATCGGAACAGCCAATAGAATGCGAGCTCAATCTGATTGGCTGATCGGATCAGCCAATTGGATTGAACTTGATTCTGATTGGCTGATTCCATCAGCCAATCAGAATTTTCCTACCTTAATTCCGATTGGCTGATAGAATCCTATCAGCGAATCGGAATTCGAGGGACGCCATCTTGGATGACGTCCCTTAAAGGAACCGTCATTCTTCAGTTGGACGTCGTCGGAAGAAGATTGGTCCACGCTGGAGGTCTTCACGATGGAGCCGTTCCTCATCGGATGAAGATAGAAGATGCCGCTTGGATCAAGATGGTTGCCTGTCTGGATTGCCTCTTCTTCCCGGATAGGATGAAGACTTTGGAGCCTCTTCTGGACCTCTTCAGCCGTCGGATGATGGATGTCTAGCCCCCGCTTGGGTTGGATGAAGATTTTGGAGCCAGGACCGTTCGGTGATACCCGGTGAGGTGAAGATAAGGTAGGAAGATCTTCAGGGGCTTAGTGTTAGGTTTATTTAAGGGGGGTTTGGGTTAGATTGGGGGTATGTGGGTGGTGGGTTGTAATGTTGGGGGGGTGGTATTGTATGTGTTTTTTTACAGGCAAAAGAGCTGAATTTCTTGGGGCATGCCCCGCAAAGGGCCCTGTTCAGGGCTGGTAAGGTAAAAGAGCTTTGAACTTTTTTAATTTAGAATAGGGTAGGGCATTTTTTTATTTTGGGGGTCTTTGTTATTTTATTAGGGGGCTTAGAGTAGGTGTAATTAGTTTAAAATTGTTGTAATATTTTTCTAATATTTGTAAATATTTTTTTATTTTTTGTAACTTAGTTCTTTTTTATTTTTTGTACTTTAGTTAGTTTATTTAATTGTAGTTATTTGTAGGTATTGTATTTAATTCATTTATTGATAGTGTAGTGTTAGGTTTAATTGTAGGTAATTGTAGGTATTTTATTTAATTTATTTATTGATAGTGTAGTGTTAGGTTTAATTGTAACTTAGGTTAGGATTTATTTTACAGGTAAATTTGTAATTATTTTAACTATTTTAGCTATTAAATAGTTCTTAACTATTTAATAGCTATTGTACCTGGTTAAAATAAATACAAAGTTACCTGTAAAATAAATATAAATCCTAAAATAGCTATAATATAATTATAATTTATATTGTAGCTATATTAGGGTTTATTTTACAGGTAAGTATTTAGCTTTAAATAGGAATAATTTATTTAATAAGAGTTAATTTATTTTGTTAGATTTAAATTATATTTAACTTAGGGGGGTGTTAGTGTTAGGGTTAGACTTAGCTTTAGGGGTTAATACATTTATTAGAATAGCGGTGAGCTCCAGTCGGCAGATTAGGGGTTAATGTTTGAAGTTAGGTGTCGGCGATGTTAGGGAGGGCAGATTAGGGGTTAATACTATTCATTATAGGGTTATTGAGGCGGGAGTGAGGCGGATTAGGGGTTAATAACTTTATTATAATAGCGGTGCGGTCCGCTCGGCAGATTAGGGGTTAATAAGTGTAGGCAGGTGGAGGCGACATTGTGGGGGGCAGATTAGGGGTTAATAAATATAATATAGGGGTCGGCGGTGTTAGGGGCAGCAGATTAGGGGTACATAGCTATAATGTAGGTGGCGGCGCTTTGCGGTCGGAAGATTAGGGATTAATTATTGTAGGTAGCTGGCGGCGACGTTGTGGGGGGCAGATTAGGGGTTAATAAATATAATATAGGGGTCGGCGGTGTTAGGGGCAGCAGATTAGGGGTACATAGCTATAATGTAGGTGGCGGTCGGCAGATTAGGGGTTAAAAAAATTTAATCGAGTGGCGGCGATGTGGGGGGACCTCGGTTTAGGGGTACATAGGTAGTTTATGGGTGTTAGTGTACTTTAGAGCACAGTAGTTAAGAGCTTTATAAACCGGCGTTAGCCCAGAAAGCTCTTAACTACTGACTTTTTTCTGCGGCTGGAGTTTTGTCTTTAGATTTCTAACGCTCACTTCAGACACGACTCTAAATACCGGAGTTAGAAAGATCCCATTGAAAAGATAGGATACGCAATTGACGTAAGGGGATCTGCGGTATGGAAAAGTCGCAGCTGGAAAGTGAGCGTTAGACCCTTTCCTGACTGACTCCAAATACCGGCGGTAGCCTAAAACCAGCGTTAGGAGCCTCTAACGCTGGTTTTGACGGCTACCGCCAAACTCTAAATCTAGGCCTTTATTTGCAATGCAAGAATGTAAGTTTAGATGCCAGCCCATTTTTTGTAAACAACCTGGGTTGTTCTTGCTGATTGGTGGATAAATTCATCCACCAATAAAAACGTGCTGTCCAGAGACTGAACCAAAAAAAAGCTTAGATGCCTTCTTTTTCAAATAAAGATAGCAAGAGAACGAAGAAAAATTGATAATAGGAGTAAATTAGAAAGTTGCTTAAAATTGCATGCTCTATCTGAATCGCAAAAGAAAAAATTTGGGTTCAGTGTCCCTTTAATAAACACAATTCCTGGGTAAGATTTTAAAACACTGCTCAAATCACACTTTCAAATTATAAATCTTGTACACAACTTTCAAATTCATAAAAAATAATTATAAAAGCACACACAATTATATGAAATGTTTAAAAAGACATTGAACTCAACATTTAATTCTCTGTAAAGTAATTCATAAATTTTATTTACGAAAGAAAATCCACAGTGCAATATACATTGAATTTATTTTTATTTTTAAATGTTGTGCTGGCTTGGGTTGCTGTAAAAAAAATTCGGAAAATTGTGCTTGTTTAACACTCCTTAGAGACTGGAATTCTTTGTATGCTGCAAAATGTTGCAAATAGCCTGACATAACTAAATACCACACAAACTCATTTACAACTAGCTCAAATTGTTGACAATCAAGTGCATACAAAATAAAGAAAATAAATAAATACTCACCATGTGGTTTGCTACTGGTTGTCACAATGAGCTAGATTTATAGATGCTCATGTGGTTTTCCACAGTTTTGTTAGTGGGTATTCCTGCCATTAAGATCTGGAGTTACATTAAAGGGATACTAAAACCAATTTTTTTCTTGAATGATTCAGATATAGCATGCAATTTTAAGTAAATTTCTAATTTACTCTTATAGTCAATTTTTCTTTGTTCTCTTGCTATCTTTAATTAAAAAGCAGGAATATAAAGCATAGGAGCCGGCCCATTTTTAGTTAAGAACCTGGGTTATGCTTGCTTATTGGTGGCTAAATGTCAGCCACCAAGTTGAGAAGTTGTCCACGCGCCTGTTAGTACATGGAGCCCTTAATGTTTTTTGCACATGTTCAGTTTATATTAATAACATGTTAATAAATGCAATAGCTGATAAAACAGAAAAAAAGTTAAAATCTCCCCTCCAAAGGGGCTTGTAATAGGTCAGAATGCCTCTACTTTTAAAATGGTTGAACATTGTGTCTCCAGCTGTTTTTCTATATTTCTTCTTTTCTTTACAGTTTTTTTTTTTTTTGGGGGGGGAGATCTCAGTATTTCTTCTCTATTTTCCTTTTATTTATATTAAAACCTCTTATCTAGTCACCTGATTATTTTCCTGCTAAATTGGTCCAGGTGAAGTTTTAGGTCATTTCTTTTTTTCATTCCTTTTCTTATATTATTATACTAGATTTTGCAGCTCTATACAAAAAATAATAATAAACAATAATAATAATAGTTTATATATATACAGGTAGCCCTCAGTTTACGCCGGGGTTAGGTTCCAGAAGGAATGGTTGTAAATCGAAACCGTTGTAAATTGAAACCCAGTTTATAATGTAAGTCAATGGGAAGTGAGGGAGATAGGTTCCAGGCCCCTCTCAAAATTGTCATAAGTAACACTTAATACATTATTTTTAAAGCTTTGAAATGAAGACTTTAAATGTTAAACAGCATTATAAACCTAATAAAATAATCACACAACACAGAATATATAATTAAACTAAGTTAATTGAACAAAAACATTTGCTAAACAGCATTATAAACCTAATAAAATAATCACACTACGCAGACTTCACTTGCATTTTTCTGCAAACAGTTCTTTCTATGCATTCCAATCTGGACTGATTTATAGACAGGAAGATCTTGTTCCTTTGAAATGTGCTCGATAGCTCAGGTCTGGTTAAACTGATTAATTTCAGCTTGCTTGGCTTTGCTGCAACACAAGCGGAGAGCTCCACCTACTGGCTATTTTAATAAATGCGCTGCTTCTCAATGCTTTTCAATAGCAGTCACATGACTGGAAAAAAAGGTTGTTATTCTGAAACGGTGTAAATTGAACCGTTGTAAAACGAGGGCCACCTGTATATATACATATACATATATATATATATATATATATATATATATGTGTGTGTTTATAGTGATAACAAATTTTAAACTATGAAACATCAAGAATTAAAATATGTACAGAAAACATAAACTAAAGAGCGTTTTCCAGACATACTCACTTCAGACCCGGACACATCACTTACTTGGATGACATATGCACAAATTGCACAGATAAACCACTATGTTACTTCTCACAGGCATACAAATTCACTACTCAGACAAACAACAGGTTTTGAAAAGTTATGCACAATGAAACAATCCCCAACCCACTTAATATCTATTCTCTGAAAACTTCTGATACCGGACAAAAAGCACCTTCCTAAATATACTACATCTTGGGGAAGGGAGCTAAACACGGAACTAACTTTAAAATCCTGGAACTCTATATTCTCCGCTACCAAATCTCAGCCCAAGTCCAGGAAACTAATTACAAGCTCTTAATGAGATGGTATCTGACTACAATCACATTAAAAACAATCTACCCTTCAACTACTGGTAAATGCTGGAGGGGCTGCTCAGAGAGGGAACCGTACAACACATTTGGTGGGATTGTCCCAGGTTTCAAAATTTCTGGTCAGATACAATAACCTATGTGTGCAATACCCTAGAAACCATAGTACCTAGAGACCTAATATTTTGCTATTTGCAAACCCTCCTAAACTTAAAAATAAAGCGAAGCATAAGCTGCTGCTCACAATGATCAGGAGTGCAAATCTATAATACCTAGACACTGGAAATCCCCTACTGTTCCCTCTTTAAGGGATTGGGTAAATCAAGTAGACTTGCTCCTCCAGTTAGAGAGAGGTACCACTACATTAAAAATGGCACAGTCGAAATACACGAGATATTAGAAATTTGAAATGGGGAAAAATAAACCTAACAACCCTTCAAACAGAGCACCTTTAAACCAGGCACCACAATGGGATGGAACCCCCTGTTACTTGCTGTCTGGACCATGCTTAGACACAAGCTTGACAATTATCCCCTAATACAGCCCTCCCTTATGCCTCTTTTTACAGCATGTAATGCCCTCTCCCCCCCCCTTTTTTCCCCAATGCATGAATATCCACAAACTCAGTTTCCCATACCCCCCTGTCTGACAGTGGTCTCTTCAATATACTATGCAATGTATATAGAGAAGGAAGACAGCTTAATTAATAAGGCTAACATTGTATTGTTTATAGAGAAATGCATAATTGTTCACACTTCAGTGAGATAACAAATCTACATCACGGCTCAAACGATGGACTGCATTCTATAATGGACACTTTGGTAGATGTGATTCATTGTAAACAAGCTGAAGTGCGTTGTATTTTCTGAAGCATTCCGCAACATATCTTTGTATGTAATGTTCATATATAATAAAATAATTATGTTTGTATTGTTTTCATATCTTATAATAAAACCTTAAACAAACAAAAAAATACATACAGAAAAGGGATATAAATATCTAGGTTACATGTTAAGGCTTATGTAACAAAAAAAAAACAAAAGGCACAAGAATTGGGTATCCCTAAATGTCATTAAGACTGAGGGGGGTAGGGAAACATGTGGGGTTCTTTTTTTAACTTTGACTAAACCCATCTGTTATGATTTAACTATGATATTTTAACCTAGGGCATCTATATCACATAATTATGTGGCAAAGTAAATAGACGAATTGCACACACGGATGTGACGTTCGGGGGAAAGAGTAATAATACAGTACTGTTCCACAATATCAATAAGTAAAAACAAATGACTAGAACGAGTGTAAGAGTAACAAGGCTAATGAATAACCATATAATCATTATACTATAATACGTTTACCTATGGCAGTGAACAAGCGTAAATACAAATGCTGATGTTTTGTCGATATTAGGGAAAGACGGAAAGTTTTTACAAGTGCTTCATTAGCAGTGGTTATGTACACAAACTTGTAGATTTCTACTATCAGAGACAGCTTACTTGTGGTCAGCTCAAATCTAATGTGATAATTTTTATAGGTACAATACAGTTCTGATGTAAACACTTTAACCCTGTCGCGAAAGGGTTAAAGACAAAGTAGTGCAGGGTTTATTGTCTTAAAATTACTTGCTCTAACAAATTATAGCATGTAATTCTTCAACTATTATTGCCCTTCCAAATCTAGTTCTTTCTAGACCAAGAGATACAGTCAGTAAACCCCAGATGTATGTTTCAGCAAGTGTGTTTTGTTGTTTTTGTATATTTGTTTCCAATCACTTGAGTAAAACAAGCTGCACTCCTGTAGCCTTTGAGTCCTACCATAATAATGTGCTTGTGAAAAATCAACAGTTATTGTTACAGTTGATGCTGATTACAAGGGACAGTCTAGACAAAATTAAACTTTCATGATTCTGATAAGTCATGCAATTTTAAACAACTTTCCAATTTACTTTTATCATCAAATTTGTTATGTCTTTTGGTATTCTTTGTGAAAAGCTAAACCTAGGTAGGCTTATATGCTAATTTCTAAGGTATTAAACTAAAAAAAACCAAGAGAACAAAGCACATTTGATAATAGAAATAAATTGGAAACTTTTTTTAAATTGTATTCTCTATCTAAATCACGAATGTAAAATGTTGGGTTTCATGTCCCTTTAAACAGTGTATGTCAGGTGAGTTATGGATTCAGCTAACCTCTTGGCTGACAGAGAGCTGCAAAACACTGCTTTGTTTTAGGGTTATGTCAGATACTGTATTTCAAAGAAATGCTTTGTGGCTGTTACTGACAAACAAGGGGTTAATTAATTACACTGCTATATCTGACATTTATAATGTTATTTACACTGAATTCCTTGTTGATATTTAATAATAATATTAATAATCAAGCAATCAATACAGAGAGGAAGCAGAAAACTACATATTGATTTGAATAATCATTGTGACATGACCTGCTCCAGCCTTTGCCCCATGCCTTTTTGGATATTTGATTAATTCAGTGCTCTTTTCTAATAGATCTACACCTAAAGGTCCTACTCTAAAGGGGATACTCCTGTAAAATACTGATATTAGGCATTATCACACCTGCTTAGTAAATTACACCTCCGTAGTAAATTACAGTGCTGCCTGTCAAGTTCCAACTGTGCAGCAGGACGCTAAAAGCTAATCCCAGAAATTCTGACACCTAGCTCAGATACCTCCTCAAAGTATTTTCATTATGAAATCTTTTATAAACCCCATCGTGTAGAGTATTCTGCACACTACACTTCCAAATTACTATGCACATGGCAATCTAAGCTATTGTTTTAATAACAGAATAAGGGAAGTTAGTAGAAAGAGTGAAAAGATATGTATATATACGTGTGTGTGTGTGTGTGTGTATATATATATATATATATATATATATATATATATAGTATGCTATAGTAAAAAAGTATGCTAACAATGTCATTAAAATCCCCAGGCCCTAGCCCCCCACACCAAGGACAAGGCTGTTGTTAGGATCAAGGATAGCAGCTGCTGTCTTTTCTCAGTATAGTATGCCCTTACATTTGTGCACATGTCCTTAAAATATCTTGCTAAATGGGCAAACTGCTGTGTGAGGGGTGTAATGCCTTTGAGTTCTGCTCAGTGTGTACAGAAAGCAAATATTTCTGTGCTTCTATTTAGCTTATTCTCTAATGGCTACTTTATTACTTAAGTTCAAGCAGCTTTATAGCATAACATCACCTAGAGAGTTCTGTCTCACTGGATAGATCTGTAAATTCCTGGGCATCTAGACAACTACTGCTGTCCAGTAAGCATGCAGTTTATTTATATTTTGTATATACTCTGTTCATTGTGTGCACATCATTTTTTCATACAAACTGCTGACTCAGGAATAAAAAGCACAGGCTAATTAAAAAAAATCTGCAGGCCATTTACTATACGTTCAGTAATTTCTTTCCTCCTTTAAACTTTCTCACCTACCACATGCACTGTCTGTGCTCTTTCAAAATAAAACCACAAATGATTCAGTGGTTTGCCTCTAATACTATCCATTCCCAAACCCAGTAATATCTTGTTACATATAAAGTGCAGAGTGTGTGAGAGGGTTAAGGGTCTCAGCAGGTTACTGTTGATACAACTGTCAGGTTCCGATCAGTGTCAGAAAACTATGGGGGAGGGAAACTTCTATTAAAATCTAACAGTGTCTGACACCAAACTCTGTCTCTACATTCCTCTGTCTTTGGGAAGGCTAAATTCAGAATGCAGCCTTCCAATCACATCAAGAAAAAGAAGGGAGGGGGTACATGATGGAGAGGCCATGGTGGCAGAAGGATTTTTTTTTTGTAGCAGAACTATATTGTTAGTTGTGGATAAACTACTTGCTGAACCCAGATTACAACGGGATTGGCGTTTAAGGAAGCTAAGAAAGATATCTGTCATTCACGGTAGACACCACGTGAGACATCAAAAGAAATGGAGTTGTGTTACTAAAAGGTATCATGTTAACATAAGGGTTAAAGGGAAATATCAGTGGAGTGTATGTGTGTAAAGCATGATAATATATTTGTAGTTAATGTTATTTTATTTCAGAAAGATTTAGCTATTTCATTTTTCAGTCTGCTGTTCCACAATGACAGTTAATACAGGGTTTTTTTGTTTGTTTTTTTATTTTGTTTTTTAAAAGAAATACTCATCAATATTTAAAATTTTTGCTATAATTTTGGTATCATGGAATGTTATATTGCATGAAATTCCAGCAGCTAGTTGCAGCACAGAACAGGTTTCTGTGAGTGATGTGATCCCCTGGGATCTAAGCTCTCAGAGTACAGAGTTATCTCCCGATACATCTCCCTTCTGGTGAACAAGTGCTGATAAACACCTTGTAAATGAGCATTTATCTGAGTTGCGGTGTGATAAATAAGACTCATGCACAAGAAAATGTACACGTATAGCAAAGTGTTATTGTATTAGGCCTTTTTTATCATTCTGTCCCCTAAACCTTTAACTGAAATGCCTGCTGATAATCACACATTCTGCTGTTCTCTCCCCGCAGGTATTGTACCTTCTTTTGTTGTTGCTGGCAATGAATGAATTGTAAGGGAGTGATTACAAGTCTCTGCTTAATGCCCCAGAACTGTGTAATTGTGAACTCCTGCAGACGTAAGCTTGTAGCGGAAAAGACTTGCAAGAACATCTAATTTTTTCTATCCACCTGGAAGGTGGCTTCTGCAAGAAAAACTCATTTATCCTGTCCACCTATAGGCTGCCAGAAGAAAACAGAGGACAAACAGAACACATGGCAGGATTGCTCTGATAAAAAAAAGCATGGGCATTATTGTTCTGCTGAAAACAACACATAAGGATATAGTTGCAAGGGCATCTACAGTACAACAAATGTAATGTCTTTTTATTTGGTAATAATTCTGCTTGATAAGTGACTCTACCATTAGGATTTTGACATTAAATTCTATGCAAGACAGAAACTTGTTTTACATTAATAACGGAGGCATATCAGACTATGCACAACTATTAAAACATAACTGGATACTGATGACACCAAACCAGGAAGAAATAATACACCAAGATCTAGAAGGAGACTATGTGGAACTTTTAGAACAACCTGCTACGGCAGATAATTCATCATTTGCTTCTTGCCACCCTGAAATGGGGGATCCCAAAAGGGCCCCACAAACAGATTTTGTTTCAGACATCACTAATAATCAGTGGGAGTGTGGAAACATTCTGACCAGTGGCGATAGAGTGTGCACCCCATGTTTGAGAAGGAGACTAAATAGAGAATTGGATATTAAAGAGTCAAAGTGTTGTTTCCGACAGTCATACGTCGCTGCTCTTGAAAATCCTGTCAGGCTTGGTGGGGCATCCATGCCTTATATTAAGGAGGATTCAGAAAATAAACAAGAGTTATCCAGAATGTTTGCAGCCCTGGAAAGCCCTGCTTGCTCCAGAAGGAAGAATCATTCCCATGTGGCCTCTTCCAGGCTTATGCCAGGAAAAGAGTCAAAAAGTGGAGATACATCTGACCTAGCACAGTCGAAGGTCTCCAAATCCACAACCACAGCTGGCTCAAGTTTTTCCCCATCTCTTGTACACAGATTTTCATTCCTAAGAGGACAACGCGGCTCCTCGTCATCAGCTGATGGCCTAGCCATGGATGGCAGTGCCAACCAATATGGAGGCACCTGGAGGAGAGTATCTGCTGTCTGCTCACCAAGGCTCAGCAGGACAAAGTTTTCTGGAAAAGGTATAGCAAAAGACACATAATAGCAGCCTAGTAACTGAACAATGTGGTTGAGAAGAATTTATAGGAGAGAGAGAGAGAGAGAGAGAGAGAGAGAGAGAGAGAGAATGACACTGTGGGATCATGTACAAATACAAATGCTGTATAAAGCATAACATAATATATTTTACACATTTTTATTAATTAGATTAAATATTTTATCATTTGTCTACCCCCAACTTAGAACTTGTATCACATCCTCAGGTGGTAACTTCTAAAGTCTGTGGAAACACTTTGTCAGTGTAAGATACAGTACACACATTTGTAATGAGTTGAGAGATGGGTACTCGTTTAACCAGATATGTGCTTAAAGGGATATGAAACCCCCCTGTGATTCAGACAGAACATACAATTTTAAAAAAACTTTTGAATTGACATATATTATTACATTTCCTTTTTCTCTTGTTATTCATTAATGAAGAGATACCTAGGTAGGTGTCTTGAGCACTACATGGCAGAAAATAGTGCTGCCATCTAGTGCCCTTGCAAATTGATAATATTCTTGCAAAAACTGCTGCCATATAATGCTCCACACATGTGCACGCTCTTGTGCTTTTATAAAAAAGTAACTGTCATTGTTTTCTCCGCCCACAAAAAACTTTTGCATGGGGAAAACTCAATAGGTCGCACTGCATTTGCCACTTTCTAGATAAACAATGAAGGATTATTGTCAATGTTAAATTCAATAGAACAGTTACTTCTTTTTTTTTAATGATACTTTAATGCCCTTTTAAATCAGCATTCAAAGATAGACCTTTTTATTTAGATTTTAAAAAAGTGATTGACATGCAGCCTGATGGGTTTATAATCTATAACATAGTTCAGTGTAGAAAATAACGTGAGTATAGATATTGTTCTGCACACATGAATTATACATTGCTAAAAGCTTTCTGTCTACCCAGAGTGCTCTATTTATGAAGCAGTGAATGCTGCTTCTGAGGCCCATTGTTTCAGGCTCGCCTGAAACGGAAGTTAAGAAGCAGCAGTCATAAGACCACTGCTCCATAACCTCAGGATGATTGACAGCTCCTTATTGGCCACCAGTAAGCAGGGGGCGGCATTGCACAAGCATTGCCGCCCCCTGCTTACTGGTGGCCAATAAGGAGCTGTCAATCATCCTGTCTAAAAATGAATGACAGCTGTAGCGTTAATTTTAAATATGTTTTAGAGGTGCCATAAGGTAAAAAGGATTGACCTCGTTCTGCCTTCTATCCTGTGCAGGGTTAGTTAAGGCAAGATTGTAATTGTTTTAAAATAAATATTCTTTTTAAAGTTTACTTGAGAAGCCTAGCATGCATATTACAAGTGACGGCTGAGGTCACTTACAGTTTGTGCCAGATTTAGGAAATAGCTGTAAGTTAATTACAGTGATCAAGCATTGGGTTTTATCAGTTTCCTCTTAAATAACTGTCCTGTTTTTTTCTGTATGTCTTTACTGGTGCTTTAAAAAACTTTGGCCTAGATTTGGAGTTTGGCGTTAGCCATGAAAACCAGCGTTCGAGGCTCCTAACGCTGGTTTTAGGCTAACTCTGGTATTTGGAGTCACTCAAAAAAGGGTCTAACGCTCACTTTTCAGCCGCGACTTTTCCATACCGCAGATCCCCTTACGTAAATTGCGTATCCTATCTTTTCAATGGGATTTTTCTAACTCCGGTATTTAGAGTCGTGGCTGAAGTGAGCGTTAGAACTCTAACGACAAAACTCCAGCCGCAGGAAAAAAAGTCAGTAGTTAAGAGCTTTCTGGGCTAATGCCGGTTCATAAAGCTCTTAACTACTGTACTCTAAAGTACACTAACACCCATAAACTACCTATGTACCCCTAAACCGAGGTCCCCCCACATCGCCGCCACTCGATTAAATTTTTTAACCCCTAATCTGCCGACCGCCAACTACGTTATCCTTATGTACCCCTAATCTGCTGCCCCTAACACCGCCGACCCCTATATTATATTTAGTAACCCCTAACCTGCCCCCCACAATGTCGCCGCCAGCTACCTACACTTATTAACACCTAATTTGCCGACCGCAAAGCGCCGCCACCTACGTTATCCTTATGTACCCCTAATCTGCTGCCCCTAACACCGCCGACCCCTATATTATATTTATTAACCCCTAATCTGCCCCCCACAACGTCGCCTCCACCTGCCTACACTTATTAACCCCTAATCTGCCGAGCGGACCTGAGCGCTACTATAATAAAGTTATTAACCCCTAATCCGCCTCACTAACCCTATAATAAATAGTATTAACCCCTAATCTGCCCTCCCTAACATCGCCGACACCTAACTTCAATTATTAACCCCTAATCTGCCGACCGGAGCTCACCGCTATTCTAATAAATGTATTAACTCCTAAAGTCTAACCCTAACACTAACACCCCCCTAAGTTAAATATAATTTACATCTAACGAAATTAATTAACTCTTATTAAATAAATTATTCCTATTTAAAGCTAAATACTTACCTGTAAAATAAATCCTAATATAGCTACAATATAAATTATAATTACATTGTAGCTATTTTAGGATTAATATTTATTTTACAGGCAACTTTGTAATTATTTTAACCAGGTACAATAGCTATTAAATAGTTAAGAACTATTTAATAGTTACCTAGTTAAAATAATTACAAAATTACCTGTCAAATAAATCCTAACCTAAGTTACAATTAAACCTAACACTATACTATCATTAAATTAATTAAATAAAATACCTACAATTACCTACAATTAAACCTAACACTACACTATCAATACATTAATTAAATACAATACCTACAAATAACTACAATGAAATAAACTAACTAAAGTACAAAAAATAAAAAAGAACTAAGTTACAAAAAATAAAAAAATATCTACAAACATAAGAAAAATATTACAACAATTTTAAACTAATTACACCTACTCTAAGCCCCCTAATAAAACAACAAAGCCCCGCAAAATAAAAAATGCCCTACCCTATTCTAAATTACTAAAGTTAAAAGCTCTTTTACCTTACCAGCCCTGAACAGGGCCCTTTGCGGGGCATGCCCCAAGAAGTTCAGCTCTTTTGCCTGTAAAAAAAACATACAATACCCCCCCCCAACATTACAATCCACCACCCACATACCCCTAATCTAACCCAAACCCCCCTTACATAAACCTAACACTAAGCCCCTGAAGATCTTCCTACCTTGTCTTCACCATACAAGGTTCACCGATCGGTCCTGAAGAGCTCCTCCGATGTCCTGATCCAAGCCCAAGCGGGGGGCTGAAGATGTCCATGATCCGGTAGAAGTCTTCATCCAAGCGGGGCAGAAGAGGTCTTCCATCCGATTGAAGTCTTCATCCAAGCGGGGCAGAAGAGGTCTTCTATCCGATTGAAGTCTTCATCCAGGCGGCATCTTCTATCGACATCCATCTGGAACGGAGCGGCAGCATCCTGAAGACCTCCGACGCGGAACATCCATCCTGGCCGACGACTGAACGACGAATGACGGTTCCTTTAAATGACGTCATCCAAGATGGCGTCCCTCGAATTCCGATTGGCTGATAGGATTCTATCAGCCAATCAGAATTAAGGTAGGAATATTCTGATTGGCTGATGGAATCAGCCAATCAGATTTAGCTCGCATTATATTGGCTGATCGGAACAGCCAATAGAATGCGAGCTCAATCTGATTGGCTGATTGGATCAGCCAATCGGATTGAACTTGATTCTGATTGGCTGATTCCATCAGCCAATCAGAATATTCCTACCTTAATTCCGATTGGCTGATAGAATCCTATCAGCCAATCGGAATTCGAGGGACGCCATCTTGGATGACGTCATTTAAAGGAACCGTCATTCGTCGTTCAGTCGTCGGCCAGGATGGATGTTCCGCGTCGGAGGTCTTCAGGATGCTGCCGCTCCATTCCAGATGTATGTCGATAGAAGATGCCGCCTGGATGAAGACTTCAATCGGATGGAAGACCTCTTCTGCCCCGCTTGGATGAAGACTTCAATTGGATGGAAGACCTCTTCTGCCCCGCTTGGATGAAGACTTCTACCGGATCATGGACATCTTCAGCCCCCCGCTTGGGCTTGGATCAGGACATCGGAGGAGCTCTTCAGGACCGATCGGTGAACCTGGTATGGTGAAGACAAGGTAGGAAGATCTTCAGGGGCTTAGTGTTAGGTTTATTTAAGGGGGGTTTGGGTTAGATTAGGGGTATGTGGGTGGTGGGTTGTAATGTTGGGGGGGGGGTATTGTATGTTTTTTTTACAGGCAAAAGAGCTGAACTTCTTGGGGCATGCCCCGCAAAGGGCCCTGTTCAGGGCTGGTAAGGTAAAAGAGCTTTTAACTTTAGTAATTTAGAATAAGGTAGGGCATTTTTTATTTTGGGGGGCTTTGTTGTTTTATTAGGGGGCTTAGAGTAGGTGTAATTAGTTTAAAATTGTTGTAATATTTTTCTTATGTTTGTAGATATTTTTTTATTTTTTGTACTTTAGTTAGTTTATTTCATTGTAGTTATTTGTAGGTATTGTATTTAATTAATGTATTGATAGTGTAGTGTTAGGTTTAATTGTAGGTAATTGTAGGTATTTTATTTAATTAATTTAATGATAGTATAGTGTTAGGTTTAATTGTAACTTAGGTTAGGATTTATTTGACAGGTAATTTTGTAATTATTTTAACTAGGTAACTATTAAATAGTTCTTAACTATTTAATAGCTATTGTACCTGGTTAAAATAATTACAAAGTTGCCTGTAAAATAAATATTAATCCTAAAATAGCTACAATGTAATTATAATTTATATTGTAGCTATATTAGGATTTATTTTACAGGTAAGTATTTAGCTTTAAATAGGAATAATTTATTTAATAAGAGTTAATTAATTTCGTTAGATGTAAATTATATTTAATTTAGGGGGGTGTTAGTGTTAGGGTTAGACTTAGCTTTAGGGGTTAATACATTTATTAGAATAGCGGTGAGCTCCGGTCGGCAGATTAGGGGTTAATAATTGAAGTTAGGTGTCGGCTATGTTAGGGAGGGCAGATTAGGGGTTAATACTATTTATTATAGGGTTAGTGAGGCGGATTAGGGGTTAATAACTTTATTATAGTAGCGCTCAGGTCCGCTCGGCAGATTAGGGGTTAATAAGTGTAGGCAGGTGGAGGCGACGTTGTGGGGGGCAGATTAGGGGTTAATAAATATAATATAGGGGTCGGCGATGTTAGGGCAGCAGATTAGGGGTACATAGGGATAATGTAAGTAGCGACGGTGTCCGGAGCGGTAGATTAGGGGTTAATAATAATATGCAGGGGTCAGCGATTGCGGGGGCGGCAGAATAGGGGTTAATAAGTGTAAGGTTAGGGGTGTTTAGACTCGGGGTACATTTTAGAGTGTTAGGTGCAGACGTAGGAAATGTTTCCGCATAGCAAACAATGGGGCTGCGTTAGGAGCTGAACGCGGCTTTTTTGCAGGTGTTAGGTTTTTTTTCAGCTCAAACAGCCCCATTGTTTCCTATGGGGGAATCGTGCACGAGCACGTTTTTGAGGCTGGCTGCTTGCGTAAGCAACTCTGGTATCGAGAGTTGAAGCTGCGTTAAATATGCTCTACGCTCCTTTTTTGGAGCCTAACGCAGCCTTTATGAGGACTCTCAATACCAGAGTTATTTTTATGGTGCGGCCAGAAAAAAGCCGGCGTTAGCTACGCGGGTCCTTACCAACAAAACTCTAAATCTAGGCCATAGCATCTTACCACATTGGTACCAGTGTAATGTGTGTGTGTGTGTGTGAATGTATGTATGTTTGTATATGTGTGTTGTCTGTGTGTGTGTTTTTGTGTGTGTATGTATATACAGTAAGTGTGTGTGTGTTGCCTGTCTGTGTATAAGTGTGTGTATGTGTGTGTTGTCTGTGTATTTATGTGTGTTGTCGGTGTGTGTGTGCATAAGTGTGTGTATGTGTGTTGTCTGTGTGTTTATGTGTGTTGTCGGTGTGTGTGTGCATAAGTGTGTGTATGTGTGTTGTCTGAGTGTGTATGTGTGTTGTCGGTGTGTGTGTGTGTGTGTATAAGTGTGTGTATGTGTGTTGTCGGTGTGTGTGTATAAGTGTGTGTGTGTGTTGTCTGTGTTTGTGTTTGGGTGTGCATAAGTATGTGTGTATTGTCAGTGTTGTGTGTGTGTGTGTGTATAAGTGTGTGTGTGTGGTTTGTGTGTTTATGTGTGTTGTCTATATGTGTGTATATGCATGTGTGTGTACTTATTTTGGTGCGTGTAATATAATTTTTTTTCTATGTTCTTTATGTGTAGGCTAGTACATTATGGGCTAGATTACAAGTGGCATAGTAAATTTAGCATGTGTGATATAACGTTAACTTGCATGCATATTACATGTTAAAAGTAAAAGTGGTCGCTCAAGCGCAATTAGAATTTAATGAGCATCAGGTTAGTGTGACTGAAGACCTTGTGTTAATTTTAGAGTTATAAAAGTTGCAACAAACACAACATAAATAGTACATTAAAATAACCTGTTATATTACACTCATGTAAACACTATCTGATAAAAATTAGTCATACAAATATTAATACATTTTTTATAAGGGTTTAAAAGTATATGGTATAAGACTAGGGGGCATATTTATCAAAGTGCGATTGGATATGATATGATGTAGCGTATCATGTCTGCTACACATTGATAAATGCTGACAGCGTACGCTGTCAGCATTTATCGTTGCACAAGCAGTTTACCAGAACTGCTTGTGCAATACCGCCCCCTGCAGATTTGCGTAGCCCATATTCGATAGGGTTGATTTCTGTCCGCCGCCTCAGAGCAGGTGGACAAGTTATGGAGCAGCGGTCAGACTGCTGCCTAATAACTTCTGTTTCAAACAAGGGGCATGAATGGAGCTTGATAATTCGGCCCCTAGGTATTTGACTGCAAAGGGCTATCATATGCATGTACATACTGTATATATATATATATATATATATATATATATATATATATATATATATATATATACAGGTAGCCCTCAGTTTACGCCGGGGTTAGGTTCCAGAAGGAATGGTTGTAAATCGAAACCGTTGTAAATCGAAACCCAGTTTATAATGTAAGTTAATGGGAAGTGAGGGAGATAGGTTCCAGGCTCCTCTCAAAATTGTCATAAGTAACACCTAATACATTATTTTTAAAGCTTTGAAATGAAGACTTTAAATGCTAAACAGCATTATAAACCTAATAAAATAATCACTCAACACAGAATATATAATTAAACTAAGTTAAATGAACAAAAACATTTGCTAAACAGCATTATAAACCTAATAAAATAATCACACAACACAGACTTCACTTGCATTTTTCTGCAAACAGTTCTTTCTATGCATTTCAATCTGGACTGATTTATAGACAGGAAGATCTTGTTCCTTTGAAATCTGCTTGATAGCTCAGGTCTGGTTAAACTGATTAATTTCAGCTTGCTTGGCTTTGCTGCAGCACAAGCGGACAGCTCCACCTACTGGCGATTTTAATAAATTCACTGCTTCTCAATGCTTTTCAATAGTAGTCACATGACTGGAAAAAAAGGTTGTTATTCTGAAACGGTGTAAATTGAACCGTTGTAAAACGAGGGCCACCTGTATATATATATATATATATATATATATATATATATATATATATATATATATATATATATATACTGTATATATGTCTGAATAATAATTGTTATTATTAATAATGTGTGTTACTGTGTATTTACTGTAAATATTTCACATTATTATCGGTTATTTGTAGAGCTCTACAAATAACCGATAATAAAAATAATAATAATAATAATACTGTGTATTTACTGTAAATATTTCACATTCCAGTGTTCTTCACATAAAGTAAAATGTTATTTTTATTTTAAATAAATATTTCTCTCTCTCTCTCTATATATATATATATATATATATATCTGTATATACCTATACCAATATATGTATTCAAATAGATATATAGGTATGGATATATATTTTACATTAACATTATCATATATATATATATATATATATATATATATATATATATTTAGTAATAAAAAGTAATTATTTTCTATGTGAAGAACATTGGAAAATAAAATATGTGAAACGTGATTCGGGTTTTGCACTTTAGGGTTATGCGATATCGGTTAGCGCACATGAAGAATTAGTTATCTTAATGCGCATTAGTTAAATATTAACCCTTTCAGTGCTAACGACGGCTCTGAGCCTTCACAGAGTTTCCCATTTAGAGCTGTCGCTAGCACTCTCCCACCTTGAGGGAGATCTGGGGACTCCCACCCGCTCCTACCCCGGCGATCGGGCCTGCATAGTGACAGGCATTGCCGGGGCTTCACGTTATGCATGGTGACGTCATGCACAATGATGTGATGACATCACAGCATAAGTATAGGAATGGGGAGCATGCTGCTTAGAAGCCTGTATCTCAGGCATCTAAGCAGCTACAGACCCCCAAGACCCACTGTTGGAAGGGTAATCGACTAACCTTTCCAACGGTGCAAGTCTTGGGGATTTGAAAAAAGTAAAACATTTAAAAAAAAAAAAAACTGGTGGGAAAGTGCTTAGCACTCAAAGGGTTAAATATTGAATACAATATGAATAATAATTATTAATAATTATAGCTACGATAATATATATATATATATATATCTATGGATTATTTTGGTTTTTTTTAGTACATCTATAATAATTATTTACATTAATTATTAATATTTTTCAATGTTTTATATTTAATAAATACATAATGTGTCTTAAGATAACTCATGTCGGGTTAGCGCAAATGAAGAATTAGTGTACTCCTTTTGGGCTTATGTGCGCAAAACTGACTGGAGTACAGTAATATATATATACAAAATAATAATATCAACAAAAGTATATCTTTCTTAATAATTTTTGGATACCCCTGTTCAATAAGGTACAGTCTTTTTCTGCACACATAGGGCCAGATTAAAAGTGGCAGGCTAATGATAGCACGGGAGCGATAAGCAATATTGATTGACCTTGCTAACATTAGCTTGAAACTTTGATATTACAAGCACCATAACCAGAGAAGGGTTAGTGTGGCCGACTTCGCTGGAGCGTGGCCTATACTTTAAATGCATATCGCAAATGCACTAAGTTGCACTGGTTTTACAAGTTGAAAGTTATTGTTTGGGCTTGAGTGAAAGCCAAAACTTCACCAGAATATTTAGTGCAACTTCAGACCAGTTGTACAAAATACATGTAAAACACATTAAAATGAAGTATTACACACAAGCATATGCATGTTTAAATATGTGTATATATACATTTTTATATATGCCTATATATGTGTTTATATGTGTAATTATGTATATTGACATAAACATACATACATAAACATTTAAACACATAAATACACACATGTATAGACATGTATGACAAAGTAAGGAGTTCCCCTAAGAAATGTGTAAGACCACGCCCACCGTCTATGAGCCGCATCACCATCGCTTCCTCTACAGCCGGCTACCAGGGGACACTGATTTGTTTTGCAGTGGCTTTCATTCTCACAGCCCTTGGTGCAGATCGTAACCGTAACTGAGCGGTAGGAGAGAGATTGTTTGTTGTTGTTGTCTACCACATACAGCAATGCTTTGAAGTGTTTACGTCTTCATTACTGAGTTTCCTCTCCTCGAGCACAATTTGGAGACTGTGTTTATTAATATGCTGCTCATACCTCATTTCAGTTGAGGTTTTTACGAGTGGGTGTGTATTTGTCATGGTTTTAATAAACCCTATTGTTTGTATTTCTGCACTTAGAAGAGTGCGCTCTTTTCTTTTGTGCTCTTTTAGTTTTCTCCAGCCTTCCAGTGCTGTGTTGTATGGGACAGTAACTACTCCAAACAGTGCTTCGATTGCCCACCACTTATCACAATGTGTGGACTGGTTGGCTGGTTGATATCCTTTTTATGTGATTCAGCACGCTTGTTTATGTTATGTTTTTCATAGACAAATATATACACTTTTGAGCTCATCCCAGTCAAATACCTTGAAACATGCATTTTCATTTTTATTCATTTGTATTGTGTTAAATTTGTTTTGAATAAAACTGCTTTAAATTCATATGTCTTTAACATGAAAAAGAGTAATTTTATTTTTTAATATATTTATTTATATATATATATATATATATATATATATATATATATATACAGGTGGCCCTCGTTTTACAACGGTTCAATTTACACCGTTTCAGAATAACAACCTTTTTTTCCAGTCATGTGACTGCTATTGAAAAGCATTGAAAAGTGGTGCATTTATTAAAATAGCCAGTAGGTGGAGCTGTCCGCTTGTGTTGCAGCAAAGCCAAGCAAGCTGAAATTAATCAGTTTAACCAGACCTGAACTATAGAGCAGATTTCAAAGGAACAAGATCTTCCTGTGTATAAATTAGTCCAGATTGAAATGCATAGAAAGAACTGTTTGCAGAAAAATGCAAGTGAAGTCTGTGTTGTGTGATTATTTTATTAGGTTTATAATGCTGTTTAGCCAATGTTTTTGTTCATTGAACTTAGTTTAATTATATATTATGTGTTGTGTGATTACTTTATTAGGGTTATAATGCTGTTTAGCATTTAAAGTCTTTATTTCAAAGCTTTAAAAATAATGTTTTAGGTGTTACTTATGACAATTTTGAGAGGGGCCTGGAACCTATCTCCCTCACGTCCCATTGACTTACATTATAAACTGGGTTTCAATTTACAACGGTTTCAATTTACAACCATTCCTTCTGGAACCTAACCCCGGCGTAAACTGAGAGCTACCTGTATATATATATATATATATATATATATATATATATATATATAAAAACAGGAGACAGCACTCGAAGGGCTTAATAAATGCAGAACTTGCTTTTAATTAGTGACGTTTCGGGGAATGCTCCCCTTCATCAGACTAATACATCAGAGTGAACACAAAATATTTATACCCACCAATGACCCTCCCCCCTGTGCAAAAAAACGCCAAGCTGGTTGCTAAGGCAACCAGCCCCCATACATAATGTACACTAAATTCAAACATAGTGATACAATAATGCAAAGTAACAGTGCTACATTATTATAAAAAGCAAGAATCAGTTAAACACTGATATTATGGTACACCTATGTAGCACTCACATTCCTGTTTGCTCCTATTTGTTTGCAAGTTAGTTTGAGACTATTGGGTGGAGCACAGAACTTTTACAATTAAAATTAAAAAAAAAAAACACAATCCCCTAACATGTTTCGCCAGTAATCTGGCTTTGTCAAAGAGTCTTGACAAAGCCAGGTTACTGCGAAACATGTTAGGGGGTTGTGGTTTTGTGTAATTTTAGTTTGTCTGGATATTATATAAGCACTTTAGTGGTATAGGCCGGTAACTTATTATTCAACTGATTAGGGTTTACTTTTACTCTCCAGTCTTTATTATGAGCCTATTAATTTTACCGCTATCATTTTACTAAAAACTTTAATCAGAGATAATGTGGATACGTTACATAATTTGCATGTGTATATAATAAGCAGATGCAAGTTCTAAACTCTAAACACTAGTCTAAGAAAGATTATATACACGCTTGAATACTGGCAAATATAATAATAGTTACCGTTGTTGGTTTCGTACCAAACATTTATCACGAAGGTATAGGCCGGTATAGTTTGGATACCCTGCAGTTAGGTTCATATATTAGAACCAAGTCAAGGCAAGTGTAAGACCGATGATAACAGTCTGGGAGTGACTCAAAATTTATTATAATTTAGGTCATCACAATATCAGCTGCCTATTAATAGAAGGGTATCCTATATTTTTTATTAAGGTTTATGATGATATAAGTAATAGCGTGTATGATTGTCATTGATTTCTTTAAGCAACAAATAAGAACTTCAATACACTTTAATTATAACTTAGTGTAAATTTATCACCTGAGTATATGAATAGCACTGCACTAAGGCTATTATATCGATACCATACTATAGATACTATTAAGTACATAAGTGGATATCAGTATAAAAAGTATAGGCCGGTATATGACTTATAATAAGTAAATAGATACAACCTAGCAGTTATTACGTTACTCAAAAGCCCATTTGATATGCTTTAAACTTAACCTCTACCACTGTAATGAAGTAAAAATCCAGATACCTTACAGTCCGGTATATACACACGAACCAAGCTCAGGCTAGGGTAAGACTCTAGATATCAGTCAGGGAGTGACTTATAATATATTAAAATTTAGGTTGTTACCTAACTAGTAGCTTATCATTGGATAGGTATCCAATACTTCTTAATAAGGTTTAAGTTGGCAAAAGCAATAGCATGTATGATAGTCACATCTTCCTAAGCATGTAAAACGATTATTGTCACACTACTGAGAATATACTATAAATACTTACGAACAAGAACAACTATATACAGTACTTCAATTATAACTTAGTGTTAATTTACCACAAGAGTTTATAAATAACTGTGTATGGAAGCTATTATATTGATACCCGAGTATATGTACCATTTAGTACACTAGTGGATATCAGGATTATGTATCTATTTACGCCTTATACCGATTGGATGCCCTAAATCATCATTTATTAAATATTCCAACGAAATCCTGTTGCCATTACATTGTGGAAATTACAATCCACTGAAATTTCTGTGCATTATATATTCCTATTAACTTATATAGAAACCAGCCTTTATTTTAAATGTGTGTCTTTGTGTGGTTATTTTTTAATTTTTCTATTAAAGGTTAAATTTTAATTGTAAAAGTTCTATGCTCAACCCAAAAGTCTCAAACTATCTTGCGAACAAATAGGAGCAAACAGGAATGTGAGTGCTACATAGGTGTACCATAATATAATTTTTTTACTGATTCTTGCTTGCCTTGATCCAGGTACACAGCACCCCTATTTAAGATATTTTTCCAGCTGTTTGATTAAGTTGGTGTACTAAGAAAAATAATATTCCTGTGGGGATATTTTAGTAGTGCCTTAGTACCCCCCTTTGCCTTGTTTCTACATTATTATAAACATCTTGGACACACAGTGACATATATAAAGTATATAAAGTGCAAGCAAGACCGGAACATATATATAAATAAAGAGTATTTAAATATGGGAATATAACACACCAGGCTCTCTACTGATATTAAAACCGGGCTTATTCAGAAACAACTAACAGTGTATGACCTGGCTATCAAGCCTACAATAAACTACAGTGTGTTAAATGCAATCTGTAACTAAATCCACTAACCAATCCTCTGTTCGTGATTTCAGAGAGGGGACAGCATATCAGAAATGCACCTAGAGCGAGTCGACTCCTAAACAACAGGAGAATGTACACAGGCATGTAATTGTAAACGGCAATAAACAGGACCGTATTGTGGTTTTGACCGTAGGACCGTGTGTGTCCATATAGTATCAGCGTGTTTGTTCAGCATTGCGCATGCACACTAACAAAAGTAGCCAGAATAAAGAATGAGCGCAAGTGGCTCTTAATGCAGGGCGTGCTGAGTAGCTCCTGATTGGAGGGGACAGAAATGCCCCTATGGTCAGGGGTAAAACAGTATGATAGTGTGTCACATAATGAGTATAATCCTAATAGTGCGCAAGATGAATTTGCACATTCACAAGGATTATCCAACAGAAGGTGAATAAGAGCAATACTCCTAGTTATAGGAATAACATAACTTCGACTGACTGGGCAGCCATACGATCTCTGACGGAGGACACTTCCATTGTGATATGCCCGGCTGATAAAGGTGGGGCCATTGTAATCCAGGATTACAAGAATTATAAAACTGAAATTGATACACAACTTGCTAATACAGTAACTTATAGGGCTCTATCATGTGATCCTACCATTATGTATAAATCGCGCATTGATAGTGTGATTGAACATGCTGTACAACTTAATTGGCTAGATACCACACTGAAAGACTAGTTGATCACACAACACCCTATTAGGCCTATCATATACACCCTGCCTAAGATCCATAAGCAACTCAGTTCCCCTCCTGAATGTCTGATTGTCTGTGCCCGTGGGTCACTCCTCCAACCGTTGAAAAACCTAGGTTGACTCTTTGCTTCACCCGTTTGTGCTTAACATGCGGTCATATCTACATGAGTCATTGGGTCTCATTACAACCTTGTCACAGATTAAGGATGTACATACAACAAGATGATGTCCTGGACAGTATGGACGTCACAAGTCTTTACACCATAATTCCACATGAAATGGGTATTGACATTGACAGAATTTATCTTGGAATTATTGACCCTTTGTCTCAAAATTAACTACTTTAAGTTTGAGAAGGGATTCTATCTCCAGCTGATGGGCACAGCAATGGGTTCTAATATGGCACCTGCTTTTGCCAACCTTTTTATGGAGCACATTGAAGAGAGTGTCTTTAAAGTCTATGAGCACAAACAGGTGCTGTATTACAAACGCTACATTGATGATGTCATAGTGATGTGGCATGGCACAGAGGAATCATTGCAGGATTGGATCTATGAACTTAATGACATAGGCGAACCTGTAAAACTCAAAGTTGTATCAAGTTGCCAACAGGTTGACTTCCTTGATCAGAGGATTTTCAAAGGCGATACTTGTCTGGGTACTACCCTCTATAAGAAGAAGACGGACTGCAATTCATTACTCCATGCCTCTAGTTGCCATCCAAGATCTCTCATTAAAGCAATACCGAAGGCTCAGATGCTCCGTGTGGTGCAAAATAACACCTCGACATGGAATTGAGGTTTGCCAATAGAGGATATGACAATTAAACAATAAAAAACTCCAGGTTGGCGGTGATCGATAGCAATGTATCCAATATTCTGGATACTACTAGCCCTCTGACTTCGCAGAGGGCAAATTTTATCACTACTTATACCCTGAACACAAGGACATTAGGAACTACTCTGAAAGAATACTGGGATATAGTGAGAACTGATTATATAAGGAATACGGGCCACCCAGAATTGGTTACAAGCGAGGAAGAAACCTCAAAGACATTCAGATGACTACTGACCCAGTCAGAAGCTACAACAAGGTAACTAGAACCACCACTACCTGAAGGGGCTCATTCAAATGTCCTAGTTGCACCACCTGCAATTCCATGTTACAGGGGAGCCACTTTAGTCATCCACACATTAATGAAAGATTCACGATAAAACATTACCTGACTTGTACCACCATATACGTTATTTACATGTTGAACTGCATATGTGGCCTTTTTTATATCGGGAAAACCTCTGATGACATTAAAAAACGTATAAGGCTAATCATAGATGTGCCATTTGGGCTGCGATTGATAAGGGCAAGAGTGATCAACCAGTCATGAGACATTTTCTGGAAAAAGGCCACACGGTTAAAGGCTTGAGATTTATGCTCATAGACCACGTCCCACCCCTGCTAAGAGGTGGTGAGAGGGATAAACTTTTGCTACAGAGGGAGGCCGAATGGATCTAGAAACTGGACACGATCCATCTCAGAGGCCTTAACATGGGCATTGACTGGCATTGCTTCCTATAAGGGACTGTATAGTACATTATCTGATGACCCTCTTTTCCTAAATTATATCCCCTCTGTTTGGTATTTGGGTTCGCTGCTATATCCATATTGCTCTCCTTTACTTGGCCCTTTTAAAGTCCATATGTTTTTCGTGCTTTACTTTGAGCCAGTGTATGTCGCCTATATCACTGTACTATGCAGCTGTATTAATTTGAGCTAGCTGGGATGATTATGGGTAGATTTCAATGATTACACATTCTATATTATTTTATATGACTACCTGGCATCTATATTTACACATACTTTTGATCCATCTGCAGTTCTGTCCAATAGCTTGTGCAAGCCTATCTTTCATCCCTCTCTCGTGATAACCATTCTTAGTATTATTCCTGATCATCACCCCCTTATATTACACATACTTTCATCTTACACACTATTAGGATTATACTCATTATGTGGCACACTATCATACTGTTTTACCCCCAACCCTAGGGGCATGTCTGTCCCCTCCAACAGGAGCCACTCAACACGCCCTGCATTATGAGCCGCTTGCACTAATTCTTTACTCTGGCTACTTTTGTTAGTGTGCATGCGCAACTCTGAGCAAACATGCCGCTACTATATGGACACACACAATATGGTCCTGTTTTATTGTAGGCTTGATAGCCAGGTCATACACTGTTAGTTGTTTCTGAATAAGCCTGGTTTCGATATCAGTCAATTACATTCCTGTGTACATTCTCCTGTTGTTTAGGAGTCGACTCGCTCTAGGTGCATTTCTGATATGCTGTCCCCTCTCTGAAATCACGAACAGAGGATTGGTTAGTGGATTTACTTACAGATTGCATTTAACACACTGTAGTTTATTGTAGGCTTGATAGCCAGGTCATACACTGTTAGTTGTTTCTGAATAAGCCCGGTTTTAATATTAGTAGAGAGCCTGGTGTGTTATATTCCCATATTTACATACTCTTTATTTATATATATGTTCCGGTCCTGCTTTGCAGTTTATATACTTTATATATGTCACTGTGTGTCCAAGATGTTTATAATAATGTAGCACTGTTACTTTGTATTATTGTATCACTATGTTTGTATATAGTTTACATTATGTATGGGGCTGGTTGCCTTAACAACCAGATTGGCATTTTTTTGCACAGGGGGGAGGGTCACTGGTAGGTATAAATATTTTGTGTTCACTCTTATGTATTGGTCTGATGAAGGAGAGCATTCCCCGAAACGTAACTAATTAAAAGCAAGGTCTGCATTTATTAAGTCCAGCGAGTGCTGTCTCCTGTTTTGCTGTACTTTATCCATATTCAGCACCCTGGCATGTAAGACTGTTTGTGAGAGTGCACCTGTCTCAGCCTTTATATATATATATATATATATATATATATATATATATATAAATCAATGTAAATATTTGCATAGGAAATTAGCACATCTAGGCAAGAACTCAATGTTACCAATGCACAAGCGAATTCTGGGTAAGTTATGCAAATTAGATATGCAAATTCTCAGTTTTTTTGCTTTAAAAATACTGTTTTAACACAGCTATCCTTTTAACAGGATTATAGCAGTAAATCAGAAATCAGTCCTAGACAGCCTGTTTTGTTCTATTTGGAACTCATCAGTAGGAGATAGATTTCTGGTTGCTGCATTGATAAAGCTATTTTCAAGGTTAAACCAAAATTCATTAAAATTATGGGGGAGATAAAAAAAACTGAAATTAAAATCCTCCATGTCTCAAAATTAAATCAATGTAAATATTTGCATAGGAAACTAGCACATCTAGGCAAGAATAACTCATATACAATGTTACCAATGCACAAGAGAATTCTGGGTAAGTTATGCAAATTAGATATGCAAATTTTCAGTTTTTTTTGCTTCAAAAATACATTTTTAACACAGCTATACTTTTAACAGGATTATAGCAGCAAATCAGAAATCACTCCTAGACAGCCTGTTTCGTTCTATTTGGAACTCATCAGTAGGAGATACAATGTTACCAGTGCACAAGAGAATTCTGGGTAAGTTATGCAAATTAGATATGCAAATTCTCAGGTTTTTTTGCTTCAAAAATACTGGATTAAAGCAGCAAGCTATTTTCAAGGTTAAACCAAAATTCATTAAAATTATGGGGGGAGATAAAAAACTGAAATTAAAATCCTCCATGTAATTTGCATAACTTCTCTTGTGCATTGGTAACATTTTATATGAATTATTTCTGGGGGGATAAGCAAGTGGGGATTCTTGCCTAGATGTGCTAATTTCCTATGCAAATATTTACATTGATTTAATTTTGAGACATGGAGGATTTTAATTTCAGTTTTTTTTATCTCCCCCCCATAATTTTAATGAATTTTGGTTTAACCTTGAAAATAGCTTTATCAATGCAGCAACCAGAAATCTATCTCCTACTGATGAGTTCTAAATAGAACGAAACAGGTTGTCTAGGAGTGATTTCTGATTTGCTGCTATAATCCTGTTAAAAGGATAGCTGTGTTAAAACAGTATTTTTAAAGCAAAGAAACTGAGAATTTGCACATCTAATTTGCATAACTTACCCAGAATTCTCTTGTGCATTGGTAACATTGTATATGAGTTATTTCTGGGGGGAAAAGCAAGTGGGGATTCTTGCCTAGATGTGCTAATTTTCTATGCAAATATTTACATTGATCTAATTTTGAGACATGGAGGATTTTAATTTAAGTTTTTTATCTCCCCCCATAATTTTAATGAATTTATATATATATATATATATATATATATATATATATATATATATATATATATTACATGCCTTCAATTGCACAGGTTCCTGCCATTTCATTATTTGTAAAATCAGTTGAAAAAGAAATTGAGCAGTTACCTGATGATTGGATTTGGTTAGACAACCTAACCCCTAAAGAAAGAAACGCTCTCAAAGAACTCATGCCAGCTAAGGGAGTAATTTACAAGCCGGCAGACAAGGGAGGAAATCTAGTTTTATTAGATGAAACTAATTACTTAAATGAGGCAAAAAGGCAACTTTTGGATAAAACCCAATATGAAAGACTTCAGAGAAATCCTTTGATACAAATGAAATCTAAGCTCTATCATATTTTACAAAGTGCTAAAATGGAAGGGTTGATTTCCTTGGATGAATTTAAATTCATGAATCCTATGTGTCCAGTGATGCCCACCTTTTACATTATCCCGAAGATTCACAAAAATAAATCCCATCCACCTGGGAGACCAATTGTGTCGGGGATAGGGGGCATCAGTGAACACATCTGACAATATGTGGATTTCTTCCTAAGACCATTTCTTCTTTCCCTTCCTTCTTACGTAAAGGACACTCCAGATCTTTTGCGTAAATTGGACGATGTAATAGTCTCTTCTAAAACGATCCTTGTATCCCTAGATGTAGAGAGCCTCTATTCATCCATACCGCATGAGGCAGGAATTAAGGCCTGCGAACATTTTTTGAAATCCAGAGGCTCTGGAAGTGAAAAACATACATTCTTTGTAATAGACCTATTACGGTTTATTCTTGAAAATAATGTATTTGAATTTGATGGTTCAATTTATAGGCAGGTCAGGGGGACAGCAATGGGAGCAGTATGTGCACCCACGTATGCATGTTTACATCTGGGAGCATGGGAGTTGGACATATTTGAGCAGTTTGGGGAAGTGTTCAGCTCCCATGTATCCCTTTGGATTAGATATGTGGATGATATCCTGATGTTTTGGGATGGCCCCCTGACCTGCCTACATGAATTTGTCAATTCACTTAACATTAATAACCGTAATATTTTACTGACATATGCATATAGTGACAAAGAGCTCCCCTTTCTTGACATTTGCATTAAAAAAGAAGGCAATTGCATTTCTACAGAAAACCATCGTAAAAATACGGTGACCAATAGTCTTTTGGAGGCATCTAGTGGTCACCCAGAGTCCCTAAAGAAAGGAATCCCCTATGGCCAATTATTAAGATTAAAGAGGAATTGTTCCTCGAAAATCAAATTTGAACACCATGCAGAGATAATGTGTAAAAAATTTCTAGATAGAGGATATTCACATAAATTGATAAAGTCTACCCTGAATAAAGTTAGGAAATTAAAACGAAATGACCTGCTATACTGCAAGAAAAATGTTAAGACTGAAAATTATATCAGATTCATAACTACTTACAACTGTCAGTGGCAAAATATAAGAGACATCTTGTCACACAATTGGCATCTGCTTTCCCTTAATGAAAAAATTGTAGAAAAAGTAGGAAGCAAACCCTTATTGACTGCAAAGAAATCTCCTAACTTAAAGGATAAGTTAGTCAAAAGTAGATTTGTGAGGTCAGAACCAGAAAAATGTTGGTTGAATAGACACCAACAAGTAAAGGGTAATTTTCCATGTGGACATTGCGTATATTGTCCCTATATGCTAAAATGTAAATCATTTTCAGCGAATACTGGGAAACACTTTGATATTAGATGCTTCTCTAATTGTAACACTGTTGGGGTAGTATATCTTCTGTGTTGCTCCTGTCCCCTGTTCTATGTAGGTAAAACCAAACGCATGTTCAAGGACAGGATACAGGAGCACCGGGATGATATCCTCTACGAAAGGGATACTAGCGTAGCACGACATTTTAGAGATGTCCACAATAGCAACACTTCCTCCTTAAAGTTTGCAGCAATTGATCATGGGATAATGATTGGTAGAGGAGGGGACAATAATGCATGTCTCCTTAAGAAAGAAGCAAGATTGACATATGTGCTCCAAACAGTGTCCCCTCTTGGCCTAAATGAGAGAATTGAATATGGGTCTTTCTTAAGTTAAAACAGTTTCTCTAGCTAACTAAGGTAGCTGCACTATCTAGTAAAATCTATCACTAGCTTCTTCACAATCTACCAAGATCATATATTGCATATAGATTAATTGAAGGTGAACAATTTTATCTATAAGTAGCATTTTAATCATTTCATTAGATTTAGGTAACATTTATTGTAACAATAGTCACCTTTAAATAAAGGAATACCATAAATAATTTGTTACTACCAAATCAGCACTCTGTATAGTTTGTGTTATATATGTAATCTAAGCCTATCTTTTTAATATAGGAGAATCAAATCAGTGGCCTCTTATGTGTCATTTTAGATAAGTTTTGTTGAGGCTCTGCACACTTCGGTTTCTTTTTAATTCCGTGATTTCTTTGTTTCCTATATAAACTTGCTTCTAAATATGCTTAACCGCTAATGATAAAATATTCTTCTTTTCTGTACATCAACCTTGATTTTGAAAAGTCCTTTTAAAGTGAAAATCCAAGTGATTGAAGTATATAAGAAAAGGTAAAAAGGTGTCACGCATTCAGTAAATATGATTGGCCAATATGGATACACCTTATTTTATCTGCAGGTGAGCAATCAATAAAAGCAGCAAGTTCTATCCTAGATTGAGAGTCCTGACGAGGCCCCGACCGCACAGCATTGTGGGGTGAAACGCGCGTCGACCTAATCATTCTGAAAGAGCAGCATAGGTATAGCACCTGAGAGTTTGGTGGGTGCATACTTAACGGCCCGGAAGATTTCAGGCAGAGGCATAAGAAGGTTGATTTGCCCAAAAATTGAGTTTCAAGTCTGACCTGTGTTCTTTCAAGCAAAGATACAGACGGAACCAGTTGGGATTGACAGGACGTCGGAGGAGGAGTCCCGGTCCACTTACCTGAAAGCCTCTTGAAAGTGCCTTGCATACCCGGATCATGCTGCAAAATAACAAGGTCATATGTATTTGTTTAAATTGATGAGCCGCTCAAGGATAACGAGCCAACATTTTCTAAGATTAGTAATATCTGGCTAACTGATGTTTGAGGACGCTTTTACCTCGGTACTGTCAGTTTTTTCGAGTAATGCTCAATGCCATCTCTATCAGTGACTATGAGACTCTAAGGAATCGTATCACACAATCACCTAGTCTTTACAATCAGGACTTTGATTCAAGATGTTTCATCATTTTTGTCCTTAAAGTCACAACTATACTTGGCATTTTTTCTTACTGTTGAATATCTATGTATCTTAGAAGCCTATGAGCTCCTGTACTTAATATTTATCTGTATTTAGTATTAATATATACATTTAAATCAGATAGTCTATCCACTGCAGTGGTGCTCTATTTTACAGCAAATGCATGCATGCTTTGTTTTGTTTATGCTATAGGAATAAAGATCATGGTTTTTTGAAGAGACCGAGGTGTGTCAGATGTTTCTGTGTCTGGATACAAATGTTTCAGCCTTTAATCTACATATTAGATCAATCAGGAGTAGATTGTTGCTGAGTGCTGTTTTCCCCTACTTTATACATAGTATACTCATATAGCTCTGCTATGTCATAATATTTTTTCTTTTTAAAAATATTCTGAAATTATATTATATATATATATATATATATATATATATATATATATAAATATATATGGATAAAGCAAGGATAAAGTCACCTGCACTCATAGACAACAGTAGAAAAATCCAATTTGTAAATCCAAAGAGCAAAATATTGATAAATAAACATTACACAGAAATAAATGAAATACACAGAAAATGCAGATATTTAAATGGATGCTCATGCTGCTTATAAATAGATGCAGTGTACCCCTTACACTGTAACAAATGATAATATAAAGAGGGATACTATAAAATAACAAGAGCCCAGAGATAACAGTCTTTATAGAATAGAATGTGTGAGTTTAAATCTGTTTTTCTACAATAAATTGTTTTATAGTTATAATAGTATCACACTATGAGATTTTGTATTTCTTTTCCTTTCGAAGTACTCTCTTTTTGAGATTTACCACCATCATAAAGAATCCTTTCCTGGATTGGAACACCTGGCTGATGATAAGAAATGGCCTTTGTCCTCCTCCTAAATGATTACGAGTTTTGCGTGATGACGGGTGTGGTGCTAGCTTGCACGTTATTGTCACCGCTCACTTTCCTACAGTGCTGGTATTACAGGTTTTTACAAACCCGGCGTTAAAAGGCAAGAAGTGAGCATAGAGCAAAATTGTGCTCCATACCGCACTCCAATACCAGCGCTGCTTAAGTCAGCGGTGAGCTGGTTGTACGTGCTCATGCACGATTTCCCCATAGACTGATTGGAACAGCCAATAGAATGCGAGCTCAATCCTATTGGCTGATTGGATCAGCTAATAGGATTGACGTTCAATCCTAATTTTTTCAACCTTAATTCCAATTGGCTGATAGTATTCTATCAGCCAATTGGAATCTAAGGGATGCCATTTTGGATGATGTCATTTAAAGGAACCTTCATTGTAGAAGTAGCCGTCGATTGAAGAGGATGCTCCGCGCCGGATGTCTTGAAGATGGAGCCGCTCCGTGTCGGAAGGATGAAGATAGAAGATGCCGTCTGGGTGAAGACTTCTGCCCTTCTGGAGGACCACTTCTGCCGGCTTGGATGAAGACTTCACCCAGCTTCGTTGAGGACTTCTTGCCGCTTGGATGAAGACTTCTGTTGAGGATGGATGTCCGGTTTTCAAAACTGTAAGTGGATCTTCGGGGTTTAGTGTTAGGATTTTTTAAGGGTGTATTGGGTGGGTTTTATTTTTAGATTAGGGGTTTGGGCTGCAATAGAGCTAAATGTGAAAATGGACAAAGAGAGGCGCACAAATGTGTGTATCGGTAGGGACAATGTAAGCACAAGCTACTGGTATTTTATATGCAGGGTACTCACAATTTATCAGAGCACACCAGTGTGCTTGTGGAAGCAGGCTGGCAATCAGAGCTGACCACCTGGCTCTCTCCGGTATACAGCTCTCCTCCAGAGGGTAAAGTGACTGGTAGTGGCTTGCTTGTATGATATAAATTCTCCAGGCTCAAGTTTTACGTAAAAAACTAAAAACTTTTATTATATATAAAACAAATCATCCTAAGAACATCAAACAGTTTCACAAGCAAGGTAATTGCACAAGTAAAAATTGCTACGTGTTTCTCGGCTCTCCTGGCCGTTTCATCAGGCATACTAGACATATTTAAAACCGGCTTTTTATTGCCGCCATTACCAGGTGTGTGTGTTAGTTGACCAATCACATTGCTATATTTCAGAGGAGTATGTACACAAACCAATTGACACGTATATTATACATATATTATACATTACAATAGCAAACTGCTATCTAGACCAGTGGCGCTCTCGTGTTTAATCGAGGGGTGTACAGGCTCGGGTGCTTAATAGTTCCATCACCCCCGAACATCACCCCCGAACATATGTGAGCATAAACAACCATATGGTGATCTGACCTATAAAAATAAGTGTACTATGAGTACATAGAAATGTGAGATAAAAGAAGTAATCAATCTATGTGTAAATCGGATGTAACCTTATCGTGTAACGATTTAGGAAAAAATATATATATCTCCATATTGTGATGGAACCCATATAAGTGAACATAATAGTGATAAGTGCGTGTACTTGTAAAGTGAGATACAATGGACCCAAAAAATCATCAACTCTATCTATAATGTCTGCGGGTGTTATGTTTATATAGTTAGAAGAATTTGACACGCGGCTAAATATACAGATGCCTAATTAATCAAAAAATAATAAGGGTACATATATTAGTGATAACAAAATATGTGTAGTGATACTGGGTTAAATATAATAACAAAATTAAATGACGATATGTGGGTATATATATATATATATATATATATATATATATATATAATTATTAAGAAGTGTGTAGTATAATTGGATATTAATACAATATAGATTTCTCCCTCTACATGGAGACTTCCATTGTGATATATAAATAAAACCCCAAACGAGTCCATAAAGGTGGGGATAGATAGTCCTATATGGACTATGTAACAAAAATAGCCCCTTGTATAAAAAAGGGGTGTATTGTTTACTAAATGGTGTATATAATGCAACTTAGAATTATAGCGTGACCCCAATCATTAATGTGTGTATAAGCTAATACTAAAAATGTGATAATGAGCAAATGCATCCATATTAAGCACCCTTGTTCTCTGTACTTCGGTATACCTTGTATTAGGATTAACTACAAAATCCAACTAAAATACGAACATATACAAAGAGGTTGCACAAATATGTGAATGTACATATATAAATATTTAACATTAGTAAGACATGGTTATAATCTATTAGATGATATTAATACTAAATAAAATACATAATAGGAATATTCACTACTCATCAGTAGAACAATAACTGATGATAATGCATAGATACAGCAACCGATAATAGTGAAAATCTTGCACAGCATATAATAATATTGCTTAAAAATGATCAAACAGAACCTGTATGGCTAACCAACTATTATATAAACAATCCTAAAAGGCGGCAGAGTCTACAACCTCATTGAGACCATTTGGAAATAAAGAACCAAATCTATAAATCCAAAAGGTCTCCCTTTGGCATAATTTGGTAAACCTGTTGTATCTATTGGATCCAGGGATACTTTCAAGTGGTGTGATAGTAAAGGGGCAATTTTCTCCATTATGTTCGTGGATGTAGTGTCTGGACATAATGGAGAAAATTGCCTAAATCATTACACGATAAGGTTACATCCGATTTCCACATAGGTTGATTACTTCTTTTATCTCACATTTCTATGTACACATAGTACACTTAATTTTATAGGTCAGATCACCATATGGTTGTTTATGCTCACATACATTCGGGGGTGATGGCCGGTCTTGTCGGTCAACTTTGCCATTAGTAACGGAACTATTAAGCACCCGAGCCTGTACACCCCTCGATTAAACACGAGAGTGCCACTGGTCTAGATAGCAGTTTGCTATCGTAATGTAAAATATATGTATAATATACATGTCAATGGGGTTGTGTACATACTCCTCTGAAATATAGCAATGTGATTGGTCAACTAACACACACCCAGAGTAGGGGTGTGTCTCTGAATTGCCTGGTAGTGGCGGCAATAAAAAGCCAGTTTTAAATATGTTTAGTATGCCTGATGAAACGGCCAGGAGAACCGAGAAATGCGTAGCAATTTTTACTTGTGCAATTACCTTGCTTATGAAACTGTTTGATGTTCTTAGGCTGATTTGTTTTATATATAATAAAAGTTTTTATTTTTTTACGTAAAACTTGAGCCTGGAGAATTTATATCATACAAGCAAGCCACTACCAGTCACTTTACCCTCTGGAGGAGAGCTGTATATCGAAGAGAGCCAGCTGGTCAGCTCTGATTGCCAGCCTGCTTCCACAAGCACACTGGTGTGCTCTGATAAATTGTGAGTACCCTGCGTATAAAATACCAGTAGCTTGTGCTTACATTGTCCCTACCGATACACACATTTGTGCGCCTCTCTTTGTCCATTTTCACAGAAGCTCACAAGAGCTGCTGGTGCAACGCCGCCCCCTGCTGACTTGCGGCCAATCGGGTGCCAGCAGGGAGGTGTCAATCAACCCGATCATAATTGATCGGGTTGATATCCGGCGATGTCTGTCCGCCTGCTCAGAGCAGGCGGACAGGATTATGGAGCAGCGGTCTTTAGCCCGCTGCTTCATAACTTGTGTTTCTGGCGAGTCTGAAGACTCGCCAGAAACACGGCCCTTCAAGTTCCGTACGGAGCTTGATAAATATATATCATCACAGATAACTGTAGATTAGCAAGGAAATTCTACAACTATATATGCTGGCAGAACCCAATCTAACATCCAGTAGAGTTTCTTTTTTAAATATATTACACTATATTAGATCCATATAATCTCGCTCTCTAGCTCTACAGACAATACAGTGTTCACACCATCCAAAAACCAAAACAAAACAAAAACAAAGTGCTACACCCATTCTATAAATTACATTTTTAAGGGGCATTAAACTGCTGTGTACAACTACAATAAGGGTTACTTTTCACCATACTCCTTTGCCTGCAGATCTCTCCAAAGCCTTTTGCTTTTTTAACCTCTTACTGGTGCCAGATCCACATCTTTATACTAGATACCGCCATCTTGGAGTTAAGGTAATCATTTACTATGAATCAGAAGTGGAGCACATTTTCAGATCAGTTTGATACCAGTGTTTTACTTCTGGTTGCATGGTACTGAGCGGGAGCCTTACATTTTTGCAATGGCTACATTACTCTATATTGTTAATGTGGGGCCATTTTATATATGTTATGTAAAGTTTAAACTGTATAAAAACTGCAAAAATAAAAACCTCCCAATCTGTATTTTTGTGCTAACCTGAAGCGCATAATACAGCTGTGAAAAAAACAGCATCATTACTGATCTATGAATGTTCATCACTTCTGTCAGTGCAAGAATAAAAAATCTCCATAATGGCAGCATCTAGTATAAAAATCCAGAGCTTCATCTGTAATGGGTTACATTAATATAGGCTAGATAACGAGTGGGGCGCTATTTATCGTTCCTGCTCACACACTAACTCCACTCAATTTTGTCTCTTTGTGCTTTTTGAAAGTAACGTTTTTTGCTTTCACGCTAACCCGACGCATGCTGAAGAGCCAAATTTACAATATTGCGACCACGTTAACGTACCCCCCCCCCCACACAGACTTTAATGGAGTGAGAAAAGCAGTAATAACAACCAAAAAAATACTAGCCCATTCTACAAGTAACCCCCCCCTAAAAAGGCTATCTAAAAAAAACTCTTTTGCTGCTAAACCCCCCCCCCCCCCCTGAAAAAAGAAAAAAAAACACCCAAAATTACTATCACTAAATCCCAAAGATTGTACTCACCAAAGCTGAATCCGGCTGCTATGATGCAGCTGTTGTCGATCTTCATCTCAGGAGCGGTAATCCATCTTCACCCTGGTGAAGGTCCATCTTCATCCCGGCGGTAGTGGTCCATCTTCATCCTGACAGCTGTCTTCTATCTTCATCAATCTTCTTTTCTTCTTATCTTTGGATCTTCGGTCCCCGGCGTCCTCTTCATGCGGTCACCTGCTGCACACTGAATCTTGAATGTGAGGTACCCCTTTATATAGGGGTACACTTCCATTTCTATTGGCTGATTTTCATTTTTAAATTCAAATCAGTCAATACAATGAAAGCTTTTTCTATTTGCTGATTTGAATTTGAATTTTAAAATCCGCCAATAGGAATGCAAGGGGACCCCTATATAAAGGGGGTACCTCTCATTCAAAATTCAGTGTTCTGCAGGTGATAGCATGAAGAGGATATCGGCTATGGAAGATCTGAAGATAAGAAGATGGATGAAGATAGAAGACCACTGCCGGGATGAAGATAGAAGACCACTGCTGGGATGAAGATGGACCACCGCCGAAGACAGAGTGCCGTCAGGATGAAGATGAAGCACTGCCTGCACATAGGAGCCAGATTCAAGTTTGATGAGTACCATCTTTGGGGTTCAGTTGCCACTTGAGTTTTTTTGGGTGCTTTTTTTAGAATATTTTTAGAATAGGGTTTTTTTATTAGAATTTTTTGTTTTTGGGCAGAAAAATAGCTAAATGCCCTTCTGAAGGCAATGTCCAGCCAAATGCCCTTTTCAGGGCAATTTTTAGAGTAGGTTTTTTTTTTATAGCCTTTAGAGTAGTGGGTTTTTTTGTTTGCTTTTTTTGTTTGCTTGTTTTTTTATTAAAAAAAGAGCTAAATCATTTAAGGGCTATAGCTATAGTTCAGTGTTAGTAGTATAGTTTTTTTGGGGGGTGGGGTTTTTTGTAAGTGGGGCTTTAGTTTTTGAATAGGCATAATATTTTTTATTTTTGGTAATTGTGTTTTTTTGTAATGGTAGCTTTTTTTATTTTCTGTAATGGTAGCTTTTTTTGTTCATGTGATGTTATTTTTTTCAGGTAATGTTAGTTTTTTTGGGGCGGGTAATTTGTGGGTGTTATGTTAGGAGGGGTTAGTTGGTTAGGGGGTTTAGATGTTAGTGGGTATTTTGCGGTGGGTATTGTGGTGCTTTATAGGTTAATAGTGTAGTGGTGTAGTTTGCAATATGGGGTGTGAAAGGTTAGGAGTTAATAGTGTAGTTGTGTAGTTTGCGATATGGAGTGTGGCTGGTTAGGGGTTAATAGTGTAGTGTGGTAGTTTGCAATATGGGTGTGGCAGGTTTGGGGTTAATAGTGTAGTGGGGTAGATTGTGAATTGGGGTGTGGCAGGTTAGGGGTTAATAGTGTAATGGGTAGTTTGCCATACAGGGTGTGGCAGGTTAGGGGTTAATAGTGTAGTGAAGACTTTGCAGTGGGATATGTGGCAGATTAGGGGTTAATAGTGTAGTGGGGAATTTGCGGTGGGCTATGTGGTAGGTTAGGGATTAACAGTGTAGTGGGGCTTATGGCAATTCAGGTTAACGCATGGGGGTTAGGTTTTTTTTTCCACTTGTTTCTCTCCATTGAAGTCTGTGGTGGAGTAAGTCAATGCAGTCACAATATTCTAACTTCTGCAAGCAAAAAACATTTATTTTCAACTTGTAATACGCGCGCTACCCAATGCGAGCAAAGAGCAGAAGTCGAGCGGAATTAGCGTACAATCGGGAGCAGTAATTACCGCTCCACTCATAATTTAGCCCATAATAGGTTATATAGCAATAGCATAGCCAATTCAAACAGGTTATGAAGTTTCTGAAGTGCAAATGTCTAATGGAATGAAATAGGGGCTATTAAACTTCTTTGTCCTGGAGAAGGAGCAGGTTGCACATTACATGCTATTTACAATATCTGTAGATTTCTGCTGAAGTTAATGGGAGTTCTGACCCTAATTACACCATAGAATTGACCTACTCAGCCCTAACAGCAGTTTATGTCACACCAGGCCAAACGCTTCCTGCATTTGGTTGGAGCTTGTCTCATCTAAGGTTTCATGTGCCTTTTACAGCTCTGTTTGATCTAAAACTAATACTTACACATTATATAAAATGATAAATACTAACTTCAGAAATGCGCAGCAACATATCACATTATATGATAATATAAGTAGAATAATATTTGTAGAATGATGATATAAGTAAAATGTGATTGATGAATAGGTTTTATTTTCGTCAGTATTTTTTCTTGTTTATAAATTAAATGTTCTTATTCACAAAATACCAGAATTTGGCTGTCATTTTCTTTTGGAACTCATTAAAAGCAGCTTATATTTAGACAGGCTACATGAACAGTCTGCACAAGAAAATTTCAGCCTACTCTGGAACTGATAAAAGAATACATGAAATGACAGCTACTAACAACAAATAACTTGTTATACAGTATAATGTGCAAGTGGAAAAATAGATTTCAGCTGAAAAGCTGTAAGGTAGAGCTTTACGATTTTATGATTTAGGGCCAGTCAAAAATAAAAATAGTGAGAAATTCTGAAACTTTTGTTTTCATGATAATATGTCTGGGCATGCATATGATTTTATATATATTATAGAAGAAATCCGGCCACCTCCAGCCCTGAGTGGTCAACAGCTTAACCCCTTCACCACCGGGACTGTCAGAGAAGCCCAAAATAATGGAGAATTTTTAGCCTTTTTGCCATCATTCCATTTCAACAGAAATAGAGCCTTGGTTGTTTTTATTTACCTGTCAAAACGATATATTTTTTATAAGCAGATAACCCAAGGTATTGATCTAGGCCCATTTTGTTCTATTTAATGGCACCATTTTACTGCCAAATGCGATCATACAATTTTTTTTTAACTTTTTCACAAACTTTGGGTTTCTCATTGAAATTATTTAGACACTGCTTGTGGAATCATGACACAAATGGTTGTAAAAGCTTCTCTGGAATCCCCTTTGTTTAGGAATAGCAGACATACATGGCTTTGCCACTGCCTTTCGGTAATTAGAAATTCGCAGCTGCACACCTGGAAGTGAAGGGGTTAATTAGTTAGCTTGTAAGGTTCATTTTAGCTTTAGTGTAGAAATTACCCTTCCACCTGACACTTCACAGCCCCTGACCCCTACCTGATCCCTCACAAACAGTAATCTTCCCTCCCTCACACTCCACTGGTCACCCCCTTCTTATGTACTGGCAGACAGTTTATCAATATGAACATTTATGGCATTTTTTTTAATTATTATTTTTTTTAAAATATTTGCTGCAGTGTAGGATTCCCCTTACCCTCCAACCTCCCTGATCCCTCCCAAACAGCTCTCAAAACCTCCCCCTTCTAACTATTGCCCACCATCTTAGGTACTGGCAGCAGTCTGCCAGTACCTATAAAGGGCCAGATTACAAGTGTGCTAATAAAATTAACCAGAGATCAGATAACTGGTTAATTTTATAAAGGGACAGTAAAGTCCAAATTAAACTTTCTTGATTCAGATAGGGCATGTAATTTTAAACAACTTTCCAATTTATTTTTATCATCAAATTTGCTTTGTTTTTTTGGTATTCTTAGTTAAAAGCTAAACCTAGGTAGGCTCATATGCTAATTTCTAAGCCCTTGAAGGCAGTCTCTTATTTAAATGCATGTGACTGTTTTTCACAGCTAGAGGGCATTAGTTCATGTGTACAATAAAGATAACATTGTGCTCACGCCCATAGTTATTTAAGAGTCAGCACCAATTGCCTGAAATGCAAGCCGTTGAACCGCTCCTTATCCCAGTGAATTTTGACAGTTTTTCAAAGCTAGACACTGCTAGTTCATGTGTGCCAAATAAATAACAGTGTGCTTAATCCCATGGAGTTATTTAAGTGTCAGCACTTATTGGTTAACATGCATATCTGTCAAAAGATCTGAGCTAAGGCGGCAGTCTAAAGAGACATAGATACAAGGTAGTCATAGAGGTAAAACGTATATTAGTATAATCGTGTCGGTTATGCAAAACTGGGGAATGGATAATATGATTCGAAACGAATCCGAAACAAATTCATTCAAATTTTTCCAAATTCAAATCAATCCGAACCGAAATTTGAAAAATCCGAATCGATCCGAACCGAAAGAATTTTTCGATCATGCACAAGTCTAATATTTACACTTTGCTGCCATTGCTGCACTATTTATCCCCTGCACTGTGCGAGTTCTCATGTCTGATGGCATTGGAGCCTTTGGAAGAGCGCTCATGTGAGCGCAATGCTTCCTAGCAATGCGAACATGAGGTTGCGTTTGCATTGCGCTCAACTCTTAATATCAGCGCATATTAGCGTGCACTGATAGTACTCAGTGGAGGGCTTATATCACTTTTCTCAAAAGTGATATTTAGTGCTCCCTTTGCAATCTGGCCCAAAATGTTTTTTTTTTTATATACAATGTTTTATTTTTTTTTAAGTTTCTGTAGTGTAGTGAACCCCCCTCCCACACACATTAGTTAAGGATCCACCCACCCCACCTTTTTTCTCTAGCGTAGCTCCCAATCCCTCACTTTTTTTATTTTTTCTGCAGTAGGGCTACCCGACTCCCTCCAACTCCCTCCCCCCACCGCTGCTGGACCGCCCACCTGCCTCCCACACCTCCTGCCGGCACCAGCAGATGATCATTACAGACAGGGACACACAAAATGTCACTGTCTTTAAAGGGACAGTTCAAAATAAACTTTCATGATTCAGACAGAGAATGCAATTTTAAACAATTTTCCAATTTACTTTTATCACCATTTTTGCTTTGTTCTCTTGGTATTCTTAGTTGAAATCTAAACCTAGGAGGTTCCTATGCTAATTTCTAAGCCCTTGAATGCTGCCTCTTCTCTCAGGGCAGTTTGACAGTTTTTCACCACTAGAGGGTGTTAGTTCATGTGTGTCATATAGATAACACTGTGCTCACGCACGTGAAGTTCCAGTGAGCCAGTTTTGATTGGCTAAAATGGATGTCTGTCAAAAGAACTGCAGAGGCTTAGATACAGGATAATCACTGAGGTAAAAAGTGTATTTATATAACTGTGTTAGTTATGCTAAACTAGAGTATGGGTAATAAAGGGATTATCTATCTTTTTAAACAATAAAAATTCTGGTGTAGACTGTCCCTTTAACGATCTGGCATCATCCTTCATATGGAAGTGGAGCACTGAGACTGCTGGAGTTTCCTGCAGCTCTGATGTATATATACGTCATGTGGTACAATAAGCAAAGTACTGCTCAACTTAAATATACGTCACTTTGGGTTCAGGGGTTAAAGCGACATGAAACCCATTTTCTTTTATTTAATGATTCAGATAGAGCATGCAATTTTAAATAACTTTCCAATTTATTTCTATTATCTAATTTGTTTCACTTTCTTTGTATTCTTTGTTGAAAAGTATACCTAGGTAGGATCAGCAGCTGCTGATTGGTGGCTGCACATATATGCCTCTTGTCATTGATTTTCAGCTTTCTCCCAGTAGTGCATAACTGCTTCAACAAAGGATACCAAGAGAATGAAGCAAATTAGATCATAGAAGTAAATTGGATAGTTGTCTAAAATTGTATTCTCAATCTGAATCATGAAAGAAAAATTTTGGGCTTCATGTCCCTTTAACACATGAGTACAAAAGTACAGACACCAATCAGATAAATGCCTGCCAGTCAAACCGACAAGCACCTATATTATATGGACTTTATCACTGAGTTTGCTGGGCACTGTACCTGTCCAAGTCTGCTATTACTTCTGCATCAATCTGATGACATTATACATAACATTATCAATGACATAAATGTCATCAGTTGTGACATTACACATAACATCATGTGCATAAAGTGCATAATTGCTGACTCAACATATACTCACCACTGTTCTCATAGGGCCCAATGATGTGAATACAGTCTCTGGGTGGTCATTGATTGGAAGGTCTTGCTTGCGGTGACATATCCGCAAGCCTTACAGGTACTGTTACCACATTTAAAATGTCCTTTTTGTGACAGCCAACTACTCTTAGACTTTGGTTTTTTGAGTAGTGAAGGGGATAATTGGTTCCTAATTGTTGCATTATGTTTGGGAACACAAAAACAACCTTCCCTAATTTCTTCCTTCGAAATATCATCGTCTAATGAAATTGGCAAATCATTCCGTAATATTTTGCAAACAGAGTAGTATTGTGAACTAAATGTAGTCACAAACGTAGGCTTAGTTCTCACTGTCTTTTGTTTATGGACATCCTCCAGCAAGAATAATCTGTCCTTCTGCAGTACATCATTAAGAGCTCTTGATACAATATTTTTATTATATCCACGCTCTAAAAATTTATGTGTGAGAGAATCACTCTCTCGCAAGAAGCTGTCATCCTCAGAACAATTCCGTCGTAATCTTAGGAATTGACCTTTAGCTATCCCATTACCAGTATGTTTGGGATGGCAGCTTCTTGTGTGGAGAAAGGTATTAGATGTTATTGGCTTAACATATAAAGATGTACTAACTAGACATGTGCATGGCGAAAAAATTCGGTTTGGTTCTGATCAATTCAGATTTTTTCGAATTTCGGTTTGGAGCGATTCGAATTCGGAAAAATTTGAATCAATTCGGTTCGGATTTGTTTCGGATTCATTCAGATTCAAATAAATTCGGTTCGGATTTGTTTCGGATTCATTCGGATTCGAATAAATTTGGCTGGATTCGGTTCGATTCGGTTCGGAAATTCGGAAGTGTTAGGTGGGATTAGACTAGTATTATGTACTGTATATTAGGTGTAACCCATAGCAGAGTGATATAACCTAATATACTGTACAATACTAGTGTAATCCATGGCCAGCCGAATCTACCGAATAAATCCGAATAAATCCGAATAAATCCAAACTAATTCGGATTTATTTGGTAGATTCGGCAGTATTTTAATTCGGAAATTCGGTTCGATCCGAATCTCCGAATTTGCCGAATTTGCAGAATTTCCAAATCGAACCGAACCGAATTTTACATGTCTAGTACTAACTCTGTTCTCATTGGGCATACCTTATAGGGTTGATTCCAAACTTTCTAATAACGTTTATGACAGTTTTTTGTCTCAAGATCTGTGTTTTTAAAGTTCTGCATGATTACAATCCAAGCTATAACACCATTTAGATTAGTTAAACCTATATTTGTCGCTATTTTATAGTCTCTCTGTAGTGGGCAAGACAGACATTTACATATGTATATGTTTTAAAAGAAATATACATGATATTGCCTAAAGCTAACAAAATCTACAGGAAATGTGAGGAAATAGAAATGAAGTAATCTAAAAATGGCATTTAGTATTTGTGCTGTCAAGATGTTTGTTTTTATTTCATGCTCACAATTTTGTGATTATAAGTTCCATCTTCTGAAAGGCAATTTCTATAGGGCTCTGTCCCTTGACCTTTTATGTCGTCATATCTCCGGCCCTTAACCAACACACTTTAATACCAACCCTCAACATAAACCCCTCATAAATAATAGACAACAGACTTGGCGTTGGTGCAAAATTGGCCGCAGCCCTTTTATTAATAAATAACTTAGTAAAACTTTTAATAACTTAATAAATAACAGTGCAAATAATTGTAAACATATTACACTTTAAACCACAGCGGTGCTAGTCCCCTGTTAATTTTTCTTAATTTAACTATGGCCGTAACTCCTTGTTTACTGGACCCAACCGTGCAAAATGGTTGGGCCCGTCACGATCCTCCATATCCAGGTTTCTAAGGAACCCCTTGCCCTTAGAAAACCCCACCTTGCATTCCCCAATGGGGAATACAAAATTCCACCACACCAACCATTGGCCATAATTAATCTGCAATTTAAGGGCTAGCACCCCTGCCTCCTGACTGCGACATAAAACCTGAAAAGAGAAACACAAAACAAACACAACTCTTCAAAATTAGGGACGGGTGGGAGGGAGATGCTCCACTTCCGATCAACAAATTATTGTGCTGCTTTTCCCGCTCAGCCTGCCCCCTTTAAAGCCTCTGCCTCAGCCCCTCCTGTCCCCCAGCCAGCCAATACCACGAGAGGAAGGAGAGAGGGGGGCCTCTTTCCTCCTCCGGTCAAAGCTCCCTCCATCCAGCGCTGCAGATTCCAGGAGCAGCTTTTGTATCAGAACTATATTGTTAGTTGTGGGTAGATAAACTACTTGCTGAACCCAGATTACGGGATTGGCACAGCTGTATTACTTGATTAGAATATATTCCTTTAAATATCTCAAAAAAATAATTAAACAGGCATTCTAGTGTAAAATTAAAATTATTTTCAATATTTTTTATCTTGTTTAACTATGAGTTTAATACCTTCAAAATAGTGAAATGTAGTCAAAGTCACTGCTAGAACCAATTTGGCTTCAGATGAGGATATGACTAGTGAGTGATTGGAGCATACACATGTATGCCTGTTTCTCATTTGCTCACCAGCTGTATCCTCATCGGGAGTGACACAGGAGCATATATTTGACTATGGGTTTAACGCCCTTGCATGTGTAAGAAAGGAATTATTCTAAAATAAAATGATCTAACTAATCAGCACCTTTAATTTTACACTAAGATGTCCCTTCAACCAATTAATATCATTTTTTTTACTAACTGAATATGGGCTAGCTAGACTACAAGTAGAGTTCAGTCAATAATGAGTGGTACATTCTTTTGTGTTCTGCAAACAGTGACGCACTTCGAGTATTAGCAGTTGTTGGTTAAAATGAATGTTAACCAAAGTGAAATGTTTAACTAAACTATTTTGAAGCATCTCTGATACATAAATAGCCTGGTCTTTACTTTTCAAGGGAAGCAATAGTATCACTCTCGTGCTCATAATACATATTATAAGTCATCAGTTAAATGTTGTGCTTGTGCATGAATCTAGATTATACTGCTGCAGGTGCATGAATTTTATATATATATATATATATATATATATATATATATATATATATATATATATATGTATATATATTAATCATGCACTTGTCATACCAGTGAAAATGCAAGATTGCCCACTGACGAAGTTAACGCTCCATACTGCTTGCAATTTTGTGCTCCACTAGTAATCTGGTGCTAGATACATTAACTTTCAGCCAAACTGGTTATTCCAAAGCAAAGCTATAATCATTTGGGAAATGAAGAATTGGGCTCATAAAGCTGTGCTATGTTGAGAACAACTTGACATTTCTAAGTATATATTTTAAAAACTACTGCCTGGTTTCTGTCAATTTTTACTTAAGCACATAGCCCTAGATTTCCAACTTTCATACTATTTAGCTTGTTTTTTTTGTAGGTTAAATGGAAATCATATTGTAAGATAATTCACTGAGAGTAAAAATATGATTATTATACTTAACTATAACTCTTTGCAGTCACATACAAACTGACAGTATATGAATAAGGCCAACATACTTATTTTTCGCCTTCTCAAATGATGCTAAGTCTAATCTAGACAGCTTTTATTTCTTTAATTTTACCTTTTTACTCCTACAGCTGGTTTCTACATTATGTGGGAAGAACTTTTTTTCCTATTCAAGCATGTGTCATTACTATAGTTTTATGAAATGTTCAAAATTAAATATATTTTATTATCATCTTTATAATATAAATAGTAACTCAAAAGCCTCGCTTTTTTAACATTTAATCTTTTGGTAAAACGTTTACTATAATGATTACAATTTTTTAGTTGTCATCAGCTGTTTTATTTTGTTTAGGTTAAAAAAACCTATAATCTATGATTTTAATTTGAAAAATTTGCTGATTTTACTCATTGGATAATAAAAAATAACCCCGTCCACTTTCTTAAAACAAATATTAGTGAATTTATCATTTTTTATGTATACCTGTCCCAAAGAATTTATTATATTTATAGATGCTATTTGCTACTTAAAGTTTATCTGAACTATTTCTTCTATCAAACTTTACAACCAACCTTGGTGGTGAGCTTCAAAATCTGACTTCTTTTCCTATAGCGCTGTCAAATATCAGATTTATTTTTGTGTTTTAAATATTGTCTGGTAAACCACATAGCTGATGGAAATCAATAATATGTTATTCCAAGCAAAACTTTTTAAAGCACATTATATCAAACTTTGCTTAATGTTTGTCCTTTACAAAATACCTTGCACTTTATCTGTTGTTATTGAGGTCTACACAATATGAGCCAGTACAATTGCTTTGGGTAAATATACTCTTCTCTGTTCTTGTATAGGATCTGTATCAAGTCCCACCACGTCTCTTGAAGTCACTTCCTCTGTACACAAGGTTCCTTCGAAGAGTGGCCTATGGGTCTCTATTGTTGGATCACCAGTCAGAGGAAACATTCCTTGGGAAACCATCACTGATCCTCCAATTCAGTGCCAGGATCTTTGTGCCAAATTATTATACTCAGGGATTGCATGTCTGCCAGGTTAGTTTTACAAATTATTATTGTCATAATAATTATTAAACGTTATGGGCTAGATTACAAGAGGAGTAGCATTTAGCTCTCCAGCTTGAGCGTAAACACTGCTAGAAGCTATCTTTTTGTGTGCGCGGGTTAGCGTGTATAACAAGTTGAAAGTAAAAGTTTTTTGCGCAAGCAAATTCTGACACATTCCAACTAAAGGACTTTGGATATTGTGACCGTGCTAAGGCATTTGCCTCATAGACTTCAATGGAGAGTGTAGAAGTAAAAACTAACATGTATCGCTCGTGTGCTAAACCGACAGGAATTATTAATATTTCACATTCCAATGTTCTTCACATACAGAATTTTTTATTTTTTATTTTAAATACCTATTTCTTTATATATATATATATATATATATATATATATATATAAATATATATATATATATATATATATATATTACATTAACATTATCAAATATACATTTAATAATAAAAAGTACTTTTTTATATTTGAAGAACATAGGAATGGAAAATATGCGTAACACACTTCGGGTTTCACAATGTAGGTCTAACGCGGTGTCAGATTAGCGCACATGAAGAATTAGTTTTAGTACAACTATAATAATTATATACATTATTTATTAATACTTTTCAATATTATAAACTGTATTTAATAAATAGATAATGCGCCTTAAGATCACCTCATGTTGGGTTAGCACATAAGAAGAATTAATGTACTCCTGTCAGTTTTACACATATAACCCAACATGAATACATTAATTTGATTGCACTTGAGCAAACGCTTATACTTTCAGCTTGTAATACGCATGCAAGTTAATGCGCACACAATATTCTGATATCGCTTGGAGCAAACATTAGCTCACCACTTTTTCTATAAATTATTAACAGCCTTTACATGCTAATCCCTTACTCGGTTTTGTTGATAATTTATCTAGGGAGCAGGGATAAGCTGGGCAGAGCTGTAATTCAGGTGACAACAGACACTTCAGTCTGGGATGCTCCATGGTGCTCGGCGCGGGAGGTAGCAAGACTCCTATTGTACCTGGGCGCTATAGCTAGGTAAGTATGTATGTAGGGAGCAAATGAAATGCAAATACTGTGGACCTTTGCATGTGACTGTGGACTTATTTATGTCAGTGTAGGATAGTATTGCCAAAAGAAAAGAAAAACTAGTAAACAGCTGTTTTGCGCTTTATGAAACTCATCAGCATGAGGCTGGACTTTGGCAGGTCACGGAAGAAGGCAAAAGCTGAAATGTGTCTTACTTGTCATCTTTTTTTTTATTTTCTAGCTGTTTCCATGTGTGTTTTGGATTAAAACATGAACACCCTAACATGAACCCCGAATCTAAACACCCCTAATCTAACACTTATTAACCCCTATTCTGCCGTCCCCGCTATTGCTGACACCTACATTATATTATTAACCCCTAATCTGCCGCTCCGGACACCGCCACAACCTACATTATAGCTATGAACCCCTAATCTGCTGCCCCTAACATCGCTGACACCTATATTATATTTATTACCCCCTAATCTGCCCTCCCAATGTCACCGCCACCTACCTACACTTATTAACCCCTAATCTGCCGATCGGACCTCGCCGCCACTATAATAAATGTATTAACCCCTAAACCGCCGTACTCCTGCCTTGCAAATCCTATAATAAATTTTATAAACCCCTAATCTGCCCTCCCTAACATCGCCGCCACCTACCTACAATTATTAACCCCTAATCTGCTGCCCCCACCGTCGCTGCTACTATAATAAAGTTATTAACCCCTAAACCTAAGTCTAACCCTAACACCCCCCTAACTTAAATATAATTTAAATAAAACAAAATAAATTTACTATCATTAAATAAATTATTCCTATTTAAAACTAAATACTTACCAATAAAATATACCCTAATATAGCTGCAATATAACTAATAGTTACATTGTAGCTATTTTAGGATTTATATTTATTTTACAGGCAACTTTGTATTTATTTTAACTGGGTACAATAGCTACTAAATAGTTATTAACGATTTAATAGCTACCTAGTTAAAATAATTACAAAATTACCTGTAAAATAAATCCTAACCTAAGTTACAAATACACCTAACACTACACTATCAATAAATTAATTAAATAAATTAACTACAATTAGCTAAACTAAAATACAATTAAATAAACTAATCTATAATACAAAAAAACAAACATTAAATTACAGAAAATAAAAAAAAAATTACAAGAAGTTTAAACTAATTACACCTAGCCCCCTAATAAAATAAAAAAGACCCCCAAAATAATAAAATGCCCTTCCCTATTCTAAATTACAAAGTAATCAGCTCTTTTACCAGCCCTTAAAAGGGCTTTTTGCGGGGCATTGCCCCAAAGTAATCAGCTCTTTTACCTGTAAAGAAAATACAACCCCCCAACATTAAAACCCACCACCCACATACCCCTACTCTAACCCACCCAAACCCCCCTTAAATAAACCTAACACTAACCCCCTGAAGATCTCCCTACCTTGAGTTGTCTTCACCCAGCCGAGCCGAATTCTTCATCCAAGCGGAGCAAGAAGATGTCATCCATCCGGTAGAAGTCTTCATCCAAGCGGCGTCTTCTATCTTCATCCATCCGGAGCGGAGCGGAGCCATCTTCCAGCCAGTCGACGTAGAGCCATCCTCTTCAACCGACGGACTAACGATGAATGAAGGTTCTTTTAAGAGACGTCATCCAAGATGGCGTCCCTCAAATTCCGATTGGCTGATAGGATTCTATCAGCCAATCGGAATTAAGGTAAGAAGAATCTGATTGGCTGATTCAATCAGCCAATCCGATTGAAGTTCAATCCGATTGGCTCATCCAATCAGCCAATTGGATTGACCTCGCATTCTATTGGCTGATCTGAACAGCCAATAGAATGCGAGGTCAATCCGATTGGCTGATTTTTCTTACTTTAATTCAGATTTTTCTTACCTTAATTCCGATTGGCTGATAGAATCCTATCAGCCAATCGGAATTCGAGGGACGCCATCTGGGATGACGTCCCTTAAAGGAACCTTCATTTGTCGTTAGTCCGTCGGTTGAAGAGGATGGCTCCACGTCGGCTGGCTGGAAGATGACTCCGTTCCGGATGGAAGAGATAGAAGACGCTGCTTGGATGAAGACTTCTACCGGATGGAGGACCTCTTCTTGCACCGCTTGGATGAAGACTTCTACTGGATGGATGACATCTTCTTGCTCCGCTTGGATGAAGAATTTGGCTCGGCTGGGTAAAGACGACTCAAGGTAGGGAGATCTTCACAGGGTTAGTGTTAGGTTTATTTAAGGGGGGTTTGGGTGAGTTAGAGTAGGGGTATGTGGGTGGTGAGTTTTAATGTAGGGGGGCTTGTATTTTTTTTACAGGTAAAAGAGCTGATTACTTTGGGGCAATGCCCCACAAAAAGACCTTTTAAGGGCTGGTAAAAGAGCTGATTACTTTGTAATTTAGAATAGGGTAGGGCATTTTATTATTTTGGGGGCTTTTTTATTTTATTAGGGGGCTTAGATTAGGTGTAATTAGTTTAAACTTCTTGTAATTTTTTTTATTTTCTGTAATTTAGTGTTTTTTTTTGTATTATAGATTAGTTTATTTAATTGTATTTTAGTTTAGCTAATTGTAGTTAATTTATTTAATTAATTTATTGATAGTGTAGTGTTAGGTGTATTTGTAACTTAGGTTAGGATTTATTTTTCAGGTAATTTTGTAATTATTTTAACTAGGTAGCTATTAAATAGTTAATAACTATTTAATAGCTATTGTACCTAGTTAAAATAAATACAAAGTTGCCTGTAAAATAAATATAAATCCTAAAATACTACAATGTAACTATTAGTTATATTGTAGCTATATTAGGGTATATTTTATAGGTAAGTATTTAGTTTTAAATAGGATTAATTTATTTAATGATAGTAAAATTATTTCTTTAAATTTAATTTATATTTAAGTTAGGGGGGTGTTAGGGTTAGGGTTAGACTTAGGTTTAGAGGTTAATAACTTTATTATAGTAGCAGCGACGTTGGGGGCAGCAGATTAGGGGTTAATATTTGTAGGTAGGTGGCGGCGATGTTAGGGAGGGCAGATTAGGGGTTAATAAAATGTATTATAGTGTTTGCGAGGCGGGAGTGTGGTGGTTTAGGGGTTAATACATTTATTATAGTGGCGGCAAGGTCGGTCGGCAGATTAGGGGTTAATAATTGTAGGTAGGTGGCGGCTACGTTGGGGGGGCAGATTAGGGGGTAATAAATATAATATAGGTGTCGGCGATGTTAGGGGCAGCAGATTAGGGGTTCATAGGGATAATGTAGGTTGCGGTGGTGTCCGGTCGGCAGATTAGGGGTTAAAAAAATTAATTATAGGGCTTGCGATGTGGGGGGGCCTCGGTTTAGGGGTTCATAGGTAGTTTATGGGTGTTAGTGTACTTTATAGCACAGTAGTTAGGAGCTTTATGTTCCGGCGTTAGCCCATAAAGCTCTTAACTACTGACTTTTTTTTGTGGTTGGAGTCTTGTCGGTAGAGGGTCTACCGCTCACTTCTTCCAAGACTCGAAATACCAGCGTTAGGCAAATCCCATTGAAAAGATAGGATATGCAATTGACGTAAGGGGATCTGCGGTAGCCTCGAGTCGCGGAATGAAAGTGAGCGGTAGACCCTTTCCTGCCTGACTCTAAATACCAGCGGGCTGTAAAAAGCAGCGTTAGGACCCCTTAACGCTGCTTTTGACGGCTTACGCCAAACTCTAAATCTAGCCGTGTGTGCTTATACTATCTAGGAGAACACACATTTTCTTCAAATGCTTTACCCAATGAAATATGAGCGCTACAGGTATTTAATAAATGTTTTATAATTAACATTATAACCGGATATAGTTTTTATCCATGTACTTAATCCTATAACTAGAAATAATCCCCAGTATTTTTCTTCTTGGTAAATCATAGCAATTTAACTTACTGTATTGATTAAAAGGGACAATACTCAAAAATGTTATTTATTTCAAGAAATAATTCCAAATTGCATTATAGTGCTTTATATTTTTTTCTAGTGCAAACTTTCCTTTCAGCCAATGAACAATAAATAACATGTATCAGAGTTTTTTCCTGATAGTTTCACCTAACATTAATGTTACAGATTAAGATTGAAAAGAATACCACATAAGCATTCTGTTTCCTAATGTTTTATCTCAATATAAAGCCGGTGTATTAAAAATTAACTTTTATTCAAACATTTTTTTAAAAATGGGTTGTTGATAAAAACAATGGACTAGATTACAAGTGGAACACATTTTTAACGTGTGCCTGTAAAGGGGAAAATTTGCCTGTTTACAGGCGCTCTTTAAATAACCAGCCATTAGAACAGGTCACACACATATATATATATATATATATATATATATATATATATATATATATATATATATATATATTTATAAATACTTAGAACTACGTGCAGAACATAGTGTGAAATATTTACAGTAAATACATAGTTAAAACCTTTATTAAAAAATGAATATTGTATAAATATGTTGTATTTTCATTTTGTCATCTATTTAACTACAAAGGGCTCCAATGCACTTATAAATATGTCCATATATGTATACATATAAATATTTTTTCCAAATAATTTTTAGTAGATGGTGTTATTAAGAGTGTAACTGTACTTTGTAATGTATTTTTGTAATACTTTTTTGTTTTGCAAAACAGTTGTTAACCAGAGCTCTGAGGTCACGCTATCCTAACGAGCGTTAACATGAATTGTGCTCAAATGATCATGTTTACTTTTATCTTGAAAAATGAGATGAAAACCTGATGAGCGCAAAACCCCGCGATATACCCCTTATAGCTCACGCCTAAGTCTTAGCACTCCACTCGTAATCTGGCCCATAATCTTTTACCCACAGTACATTATGAGTAGATAATGAAGATTGCCCATAACATATAAAGCTAGGTTTTTATCAGCAACCCATTTTTAACTATAGATAGGCACACAAATTCTGATTATTGACTCTGCTCTTCTCAAGAAAGCGCTATTTACGTGAACCATGTTGGTATCAATAGAAATATCTGAAGGAGTATTGTTACTACTTTCCCGGAGATTAAGCCACAAGCCAGTAGAAGTACAGTATTATTTTTCTTTATTTATGTTTAAATGATTTGTATTACTTTTTCAAAATGAGTCATGGAACATAAATAACAATATCCGTACCTCTGATGACCTCTGTAAAGAGGCACTCTGGAGGTCAGATTTACAACAATAAGCAAAGATGGGTTGTTTGGATCTTCAAAGAAAACATATAAACCTAACATGCTCTGATTATAAAAGTGCAAGTATTTGATATCACTTTTTCTGAAACAACAACAATGTCCAGTAATCTTCGGTTTCTGGCGATGCTGTTTCCATCAATTCCATCTTTATCTCTCTGTGTTGAGTCTAATACATAGAGAGACTGCCCCCTCTGGGCGACAGTTTCATTCTTGTTATCTACATTAACCTATTTCAACAAACCTTTTCTAATACAAATATACATCAATATCCATGAGTACTGAAATCAAGAGAATAAAATAATGAAAGGGGAATGGACAAACAAACAGGGGAAGATGGGGAAAAAGGGGAAGTTTACGAGTAGATGAAGAGTCTTTGTTGGGGAGAAGTGACAACACTTTTATCTAAACTGTATGTTCATCCGATGTTCTAAAGTGATAGTTTCGCAATGGCCAACCAGTCCAAGACCTCAAGGAATTTATGTAATTACATTGCCTATTTACCTATCCAATAATACCACACCTTGTGAACTACTTCTTTGTTATCTAATATTCCTGAGGCTAAGTCATACATAGTGTATGTGTGCTGTATTTTGTTATATATTTCTGTCCAAGTGGGAGTTCCAATCTTCCAAAATCTGGCTATACATGTCCTATTGACCGTGCACAGAATTCTGATAAATGTGTTGATGTATTTGTTATACATGCTGAAATGCTCATGCAAAAGGGCCTGTTGGATCGTAAGGTGGATTTTTTTTCTAGAATCTGACTAAGAAAGGAAGATAGCTGTCCCCAAATTGTTTCCTAGTTCTCCGCAAACCTCTATAGCATAGTCTGCTTCCTTGTGAGTGCATATGTGCCATTCTCATGGGTGTGAGGTACCATCGAAAGATGGTCTCGGTAACGTTTTCTCTGAGGTCCATGCTCAGGAGACCCTTTTCAGCTTTCTGAAACAGTGCCTCCCACTTCCTCACTTCTTTATGTATGTGTAATTATTTTTCCCACGCTAGCATAATAGAGGTTTTATTGGTACTCTGAGAAGATTGTATGGCCACATAGAGGGTGGAGATAGAGCGTTTAGTGCGTTCTTTGGATCTACAGAAAGTTTCTAGGGCTGTGGGAGTTTTGCTTTGTTTACCTGTAAATACATGTACCAGTTTAGTCTTATTGAGTCTAGTTTTATCTGTAACTGGTTGTATGTTAATGTTGCCCTAACCATCATATAGTCTGCTACTCTATATAAACCCTTATTCTCCCATTTCCGAAGTTGAGACCATAGGTCACTAGGTAATATGTATTGGATTGGGATGAACAAAGAGTGTTATGGTAGAAGGTTATATTTAGTTCTTGCTGTCCTCCAGGTCGTTATCGTAAGATCTGCAGTGAAAGGTCCGGGGGGTTCCCTATTAGTTTGTGATCTCCCTGGGTCCCAAATAATTGAGTCTGTCTCGCCCCATCTGCTTTAAGGGTGGGCCAAATAATATTTTTGGGTCTCTTTAGTAGCAAGGTATTTTGGGCTAGTATGGACGCGTTATAGTAATCTATTAAATTTGGAGCTCCCATCGCCCCAGTGTTCTGTGTCTGCTCAGTATCACTTTTGATATTCTAGCAGTTTTACTACCTCTTATGAAGATTAGTATGTCATTCTGTAATGTTTCTATATCTGCCCTGACTATTTTGATAGGTAAAGCTCTGAACAAATATAGGATTTGTTGAAGGGCGTTCATTTTCACTGTGGCCACTCTACCTAGCCAGGAGAAGTTATAGCCTCTCCATTTCGACAGATCCTGTTTTATTTGTCTAAGTAGTGGGATATAATTAAATTTATATATCTGCTGGGTGTGAATCAAGTGATAAATTCCTAAGTATTTTAGGGTGCGTTTCATCCATCTGAAGTTGAAGTTTGTTTCTAGGAGTGTCTGAGTCTGGTGGGGAATTGCAATGGGTAGGGTTTCGCATTTTTCTGCATTTATTTTGAATCCTGATATAGCCTAAAATGTCTCCAGTGTATGATAAAGATTAGGTAGTGATATACAGTAAGTGGGTTAGTCAAAGTCAGCAGGATATCATCAGCAAAGAGGGCTTATTTGTATTCTGATGTGTCTATCTTGACCCCTGTTATATCTGTGTGTGAACGGATCTTGGCTGCAAATTGTTCTATACAAAGGGCAAAGAGCAGTGGCGATAGAGGGCAACCCTGTCTGGTACCATTACGGATTGGGAAGGTTTTCAATTTGTAACCTGCTGAGGTCACTTGTGCCCCTGGGAGAGAGTATATTGCTCGTAGTGCTTTTATAAACAAACCCCCGAACCCCATCTTATGTAAAGTTAGGAACATGTATTCCCAGTCGACCCTATCGAACACCTTCTCCGCATCCAAAGAAAGGAGCAAAGAAGGCGTTCCCGTCTCCCCCAGGGTCTGAATTAAATTGGCTATCCTTCGTATGTTGTCAGGGGCCTCCCTGCCCTTGATGAAGCCCACCTGGTCCGGATGAACCAGATGGGGTATAATGAGTTTGAGTCCATTCCATATTATTTTTGTAAAAATGTTGAGGTCCTGGTTAATCAGGGATATTGGGCAGTAGTTTTGGCATTTTCTATGGTCTCTAGCTGATTTAGTAATTACTACTATTTTTGCAGTCAGTAGTTCAGGTGGGACAGGGCCGTCCTCCATTATATAGTTACAAAATTTGGTAAGGTGAGGGACCAGTGTAGCTTTGAATAATTTATAATATTCACCTGGAAATCCGTCTTGACCTGCTGCTTTACCTGGTTTGAAGTCTTTAATGGCCCCTAGCACTTCTAAGTTGGAAACAGGGGTGTTCAGAGCTCCCCCCTGTTCTTTGGATATAGTTTGTAATGGGATATGGGTGAGAAAGGTAGAAGTAAGGGACTCTGTCTCTGTGTTGTGGCTAATCTTCTTCCCGTTGTATAATTCACCATAGTAGGTTGCAAAAGTGTCTACGATCTCTTGTGGGTGTAAGGTGTTATGTGCGGTTTCAATTAAGGGGATTGCAGAGGCTCTGCATAGTTCCCTTATCTTGTAAGCCATGTATTTGTCTGGTTTGTTCGCAAATATAAAATACTGCAATTTCAATCTTTGGATGGCCCTGGTTGCCTGTGAGCGGAGAAGGGCAGCTAACGCAGCTTTTTTAGAGTGGAGGGCATGTAGGGCAGCTTTCTTATTGGTGAGTTTATGTTGCCTTTCTAGAGCTTCAATTTATTTGTACAGTTGTGTCAGGTGTTGTTTATATCTCTTACTCTGTATTGCCTTTTCCTTGATAAGTATCCCCCTTAAGACCGCCTTGTGTGCTGCCCATGTGATTATCAGGTTAGTTGTGGAATCCATTTTTATGTGCCAGTATTCCGTTAGTAGTTTGAGTGTGTTATCATGTGTTTGAGGATTTCTGAGATATGTAGGGTCTTAGGTTCATTATCTACTTCTGTTCGGATCCGAGAATCCATCAACCTGTAGGGTGATAATTGAATGATCTGACCACACGCAGGCATGAATCTGAGAGTCACGTAAAAGGTGTTGGGGTATCTGGCTAGTATATATATATAGTCCAGTCTGATATAGGACTTGTGTGCTGCTGAATAGAATGTAGTATCAGATGTTAGGCCGTACAGAGTATGACATGTTTCGATCAGGGAGTGAGGTAAGAGGGACTCCTGTATTGATTTAACTATGCGATTGTGTCTTATTTGTTTATTGGTCAGAGGTTTGGTATTAGTCGGGCCAACAAGAGTCATAGTGATGTTGAAATCTCCTGCTAAAATTATTTTAGTTTGTGACCATTGCATGAGTAACTGTGATATATGTCTAAAGAAGGTGTGTTGATATTTGTTTGGTGTTTATAAGTTGCATAGAGTTATTTCAAAATCTGACATTCGGCCCTTAACAATCAGATATCTTCCTTTAGTATCTGCTACTGTGTATTCATGTACAAAGTTGAGTGAGGAGTGTATAAGAATGGATGTACCCTTTTTTTTGGTAGATGCAGTTGCATGATAGTGAGTGTTGAAGTGTTTTGCCCAGTATTTGGGTATGTTATCTTTAAGTAGTTGGGTCTCTTGAAGGAATAGTATATTAGCATGTAGGGATATGTATTGTGACATCGCTATTCACCTCTTAACGTCTGTGTTTAATCCTCTAACGTTGTGGGAAAGTAGTTTTATTTTTGGAATCATAGGAGTATATCTAATGTGAGATTGAGCGAAGACATCTTATTACCTGTTGACTAGAGGTATTGGTACTTGGTTGGGGTCCTTGTTGAGGATCTTTAATGGATCTGGTGGCCATCACTGTGTCATCACTGGGAGGGGAAAGGAAGCTAAGGAGAAGACAAAGTGTTAAAAATAAATAAACCAACATGAAGTCCTCATCATTGGGACTACTAAACTGTGAACAATTTGGTAACATATGAACCAATAAATATGTTACGCTGGGGGGAACTATATTCCCAAAACTTCTTGTAGCATTTTAAACTATAACATTTGTTAACTCTCCAACACTGGGAGAATCTGGACAGTCACTGTGAAAAAGTGGATAAAAGACTCTATCGATGAGTGTCCGCTAGGTGAACTAAGATCATCAGTATTCTCCACTCCTTCTCTCTCTCTTCACTCGAGAAATTGCTTGGAAGTGCATAAGTTCTGTTATGGATTTTTGATTCTCTATAAAAAAAAAACTAGGAGACCTTTCCTCTTGTTTATTTTGTCTTTTGTTTCTTATGGTTGAATGTCTGCCATTCTGTCGGATCTGGTTGTCGGTCTGGGTCGTTTCCGTTTGCTTTATGTGACTCTGTGGGTGGTAGAGTAGGTATTTCCAGAGCTAAGGTTTTACAGATCTCTGGAATGTCTTCTATGTCTTTGAGTGTGATCGTCTTAGAGTTCTTTGTTATAACTAGGGCAAACGGGAACACCCATTTATACGGTATCTGGTGTTTCCTGAGTAGTATTGTAAGAGGGCGTAATGCTCCTCTTCTCTGTAAGGTCCATAGGCTAAGATCCTGGTAAAATTGGACCACGTTACCTTGATATTTGAACGTTGGGTTCTTTTTCGCGGCCTGCAGGATATTTTCTTTGTCAGGGAAGAAGGTTAGCTTAATTATAATGTCTCTAGGAGGTAGGCCATTTTTCGGTTTAGCCTTTAGGACTCTGTGTGCCCTTTCTATATGAAAGATGTAGTCAGCTGGGGAATTTGTAAGTTGGGTAATGAGTTGAAATATGTATGCGGGGATGTCTTTAGCAGTAACCTCTTCTGGTACCCCTTTGAGTCTTATATTGTTCCTTCTGCTCCTGTTTTCTAGGTCCTCTATTTTGTTCTGAAAGTCCTACAGGTGTTGTTGTTGTGAGGATATTGTTTGTGAAACTTCATCAAGCTGTTCTACCATTGAATCTTTCTAATCCTCCAATGTTTCAATACTATTGCCCATATCAATTAAATCAGATTTGATATCAGATAGACTACTGGTAACTGAGGAGTGTATGGAGTCAATTTTCTCCCACAGTTTCTCAAAATTATTGGTGATATCTTTCTTGGATACCAGGTTTCTGAGATCAGCTTTTGTTAAGGGGCTTGTATCTTCTAAAGGCTGTAGGGAGTAAGTGTCTGATTCTTCTTCTGCTTCAGTGTCGTTAAGTAATTTACTAGTCTGAGAGGATTTGAAGAATGTGGACATGGCTGTAGATTTAATTTTTTTGTCCCCCTTTGTTGTTCTTCTAGAGGCTATCGCTGAGATGGTAGGATTTGAAATTATCTCTGTATGTCCCTGGGTTGAAGGATTGTGTGACTTTGTCTTGAGGCAAGTAATAGTTTGTATATAGGATGTGCAGAGGTGGTTTCAGAAGGGGATCAGAGACGACCCAGAACCTCACTCAATTTTTGTAGTTAGGCAGACATCCCAATCAGCATATCAAGAGTTCTGATCTTATTTCCGTCTCATAAGGATCGGAAGGAGAGTGGTGTGTTTATATGTTATAGTTTGACCTTGCAGTTAGCTCCCCCAGCATGGTGTTGATCCCAATCACATATTAATTACTTTTCTGTAGAGTGGCTGGTTGGAGGTTGCCAAGTGTATTATATGGTATGCTATACTAATACCACCCTTTAGATTTCCCCACTCAGTCCAAAATAGCTGCCCTGCTTATTGCAGAAATTTTTATATAGTGCTTTTTATGGTAGAAATTTATATGTATGTAAATACCGGTTGTAGCGTTTACTGCCAATGTGGTAAAATTTAGAGCAGCGTGGTTAGGCCTATTAATCATAAGATTGTATTGTCACCATATAAGAGAAGGCCTGCTCTCAGAGGGTATAATGGGGTAAGCTTAATACTTGTCTCTGATTCTATGGTAGTGATTCTGTTCCCCTGTAAGGGCCTCACCGTTTCACCGATATGTATGTTATTCAGCTATCAGCTGTTCTGCCTCCGAAGACTTTCGGACTCAGTATAGACCCTGATGTGAGGTTATAGTATGTGGCGCACTTACTATTTAGGCCCAAGATGGTGCCGCCTCCTCCACTCTCCTGCGGTCTCGCGGTCTTACTGTTGCCGCCTGTCAAGCCTGGTCTCTTCTTGCTTGGATGGAGGGGAGGCCCGCACTTCAGGAGCGCCGCTGATGGAGACAGATCTGGAAAGGGCAGGGCTTGCGGTGTAAAATTCTCGGCTGTTGGAGTATGTCACCAGTGGTGGGGGTCCTCTTTCTAGTGACGCTTAGTTCCATTTTTGGCACCCTCCAAAGGCCTCCTCACTATAGCTTGCCGCCGGCTCAATTGCGGGTGACCCTCCGGTAGGTGGTAAGTGCTGTATGGCTTCTGATGGCCCGTGGGGGCCGTTTCCCCTCTTCACCGGCTCTAGAAGTGTTAGGCCTCAATCTGGGGGTGGTGGCGTCAGCCGGTGTCTGCGGTTAATATAATTAAGAAAAAGGCTCCCTCAAGTAGTTTCGGAACGTCTCTGCTCCGTTGTTATAACAGATTCGCCCCAATACTGGGTTTTTTGGCTGTTTTTAAACAGTTTAGGGTGATTTCTAGCAGGAGCTCTTTGTAGACATGTCTTCTTTGTTAGAGAGCTAACTCTGCCTCCATTTTTATTTAAAGGAACACTGAACCCAAACTTTTTCTTTCATGATTCAGATAGAACATGCAATTTTAAGCAACTTTCTAATTTACTCCTATTATCAAATTTTCTTCATTCTCTTGCTGTCTTTATTTGAAAAGCAGAAATGTGATGCATAGGAGCCGGCCCATATTTGCTGAACAACCTGGGTTGTTCTTGCTGATAGGTGGATAAATTCACCCACCAATACTCTACCAAGTACTGTCCAGGGTCTGAACCAAAAATTGTCGGGCTCCTATTAGCTTAGATGCCTTCTTTTTCAAATAAAGATAGCAAGAGAACGAAGAAAAATTGATAATGGAGTAAACTAGAAAATTGCTTAAAATTGCATGCTCTATCTGAATCATGAAATAAACAATTTGGTTTCAGTATCCCTTTAAGAACAACAGTGAAGCTTACATACTTCACATGAATCAATCAGCTGGTAAATATATTGCTGGATATAGCTGATGATTTTAAATTTTAATTTTTTAAACCTTTCCCATCTGAAATAAATACATTTATGTAATTTTCAGCTTTTTTACCCTTTAACAATTTTAACCACAAGATCCATTTTTTTCTGCACCTTCATTTTTTGTTAATTTATTCCTTAAATGACTTTCACATTTTTTTAATGCAAATTCAGCAAATACAGCAAAAAAGTTTATTTTCTTTTTTTGCGTTTGTCCACATTTAATTCTTCTAATCAGCCAATGTACATTTAAGTTGTTGATAACGTTTTCAATCAAAACTAAAACTGTTGATGTACAAAATAAATCTTATACATTCCACTAGAAAAAATATAAATGGTCACTTAACGGAAAATGCCACTCACAGATAATACTATATATTACCTCTATATCTTCATGTTGATTGATAACTGTGTATAAAGATCTTATATCCACCGTTATTATTTAAACAGGATTTAATATAAGGCACTAAAAACTGCTTAAATTTCAGAAATTAAAGGTCTCACGGGACGTTTTGTGGATTTTGGGAAGCTGGTAGACAATTAAAGTGCTAGGTTTTCTAACCCGAATAAAAACAAATTCTTCAATACTTAAAGGGACAGGAAACCCCAACATTTTCTTTCATGATATGGATAGAACATACAATTTTAAACAACTTTCCAATTTATTTCTATTATCAAATGTGCATCATTCTATTAAAATTATTTGCTGAAGAAACAGCATTGCACTACTGAACACATCTAGTAAGCCAATCACAAGAGACAAGTGTTTGCGCTTCCACTTGTTTAGGATATGTGCATATTCTTCTTCAACAAGGTATACCAAGAGAACAAAACACATTTGAAAAGTTACTTAAAATGACATTCTCTATCTGAATCTTGCAGGTTTAATTTTGACTTTCCTGTCCCTTTAAAATGTTTAAAAACCCTATTTTAACCAATATATACAGATGGGTTGTAGGTTTAAGAGTAGGGTCTTTAATGTAGCATGTCATTATTGTCTAATAATAGATGGAGGACTTCATTTTAAAGGGACAGTCAAGTCCAAAAAAAACTTTCATGTTTTAAATAGGGCATGCAATTTTAAACAACTTCCCAATTTACTTTTATCACCAATTTTGCTTTGTTCTCTTGGTATTCTTAGTTGAAAGCTAAAACTAGGAGGTTCATATGCTAATTTCTTAGACCTTGAAGACTGCCTCTAATTTGAATATATTTTGACCACTAGAGGGCATTAATTCATGTTTCATATAGATAACATTGAGCTCATGCACGTAAAGTGACCTAGGACTGAGCACTGATTGGCTAAACTGCATGTCTGTCAAAAGAACTGAAACAAGGGGGCAGTTTGCAGAGGCTTAGATACAAGATAATCACAGAGGTAAAACGTGTATTATTATAACTGTATTGGTTATGCAAAATTGGGAAATGGGTAATAAAGGGATTATCTTTCTTTTTAAACAACAAAAATTCTGGTGTTGACTGTCCCTTTAATACTATTCTGCAATCTGTATTACAACCATTACAAACACCTAACCTGTTTTTTTCATGGCCCTTCATTCACTTAATTCATGCCCAGATAGGTTAATTGCTTTGCAGATCTTTCTCTTTCAAGATTGTTAAAAATCCTGGATGTCAAATGTTTCTAAATATTTACCTCTTGCATGTATTTGGTTAAATGTAGATGTTTTTTTTTACTTCTGAATTTGTATCTGCAAATACATTATCACGATTACCTGCAATTTCTAATCCTATTTGTTCTAATACATGAGTTTCATACACATTAAATGTTCATTATTAAAATCCCCTTCTTTAAATTTAGTTTTTTTTCATCTCAAAAATATGTAAATTAATAGTTTTCTCATATATTTCAGAAAATGTATGATTAAATCAAGCAATTTGTATTCTGTAACAACCAAGGGACCGATTTATCAATCATGATCCGCTGTAGCATACACTGTCTGCATTTAACATTGCACAAGCAATTATGGTAAACTGTTTGTGCAATGCTGCCCCCTGCAGATTCGCGGCCAATTGGCCAGTAGTAGGGGGTGTCAATCAACCCAATCGTATGTGATCGGGCAGATTGATGTCCGCAGCCTCAGAGGCGGCTGATGAGTTAAGGAACAGCGGTCTTAAGACCACTGCTTCTTTACTCCTGTTTCCGGCTAGCCTGAAACAGGGGTATTTTGCCCCATTCGGGCCATGATAAATTGGCCCCAATGTGTAGACTTCTAAACAGCTGGGTTTTTGTGGTATGACCTGGAGAGGACTATTCATGGATTCTAAGAAATATAAATGAACTGAAACAGTTTTGTGGCCTATTTTTCCTAACAGTTGTGCAATTCTGATCAGTTCACAGTTACACAAAACTGTTTTAGGTGCTTATTGCTAAAGACATTTCAGAGAGTTACAAAACACAAAGATTCACACGCTATTTGCTAACCTAGTTCTCTGTCTGTTATTAGTTAAAAAAGATTGTTTTTATCTATTATAGATACTTAGCTAAGATTAGACAAAATGTTTCTGACTAATTCATGCAGAAATTCAGGGAATTATCATACACACATACATTATGTATAGCTGTAACTTATGTTTTGTGTCTATGTGCTCTTGCTTGTATGCTGGTGAACTTGTAAGTGCATATGTGTGCTAGTGTACATGTACTTATATTTGTGTGCATACTCATGTATTCATGCATGTTTGTGAGTGCATATGTGTGCTAGTGTACATGTACTTATATTTGTGTGCATACTCATGTATTCATGCATGTTTGTGTGTGCATATGTGTGCTAGTGTACATGTACTTATATTTGTGTGCATACTCATGTATTCATGCATGTTTGTGAGTGCATATGTGTGCTAGTGTACATGTACTTATATCTGTGTGCAACTCATGTATTCATGCATGTTTGTGTGTGCATATGTGTGCTAGTGTACATGTACTTATATTTGTGTGCATACTCATGTATTCATGCATGTTTGTGAGTGCATATGTGTGCTAGTGAACATGTACTTATATTTGTGTGCATACTCATGTATTCATGCATGTTTGTGTGCGCATATGTGTGCTAGTGAACATGTACTTATATTTGTGTGCATACTCATGTATTCATGCATGTTTGTGAGTGCATATGTGTGCTAGTGTACATGTACTTATATTTGTGTGCATACTCATGTATTCATGCATGTTTGTGTGCGCATATGTGTGCTAGTGAACATGTACTTATATTTGTGTGCATACTCATGTCATGTATTCATGCATGTTTGTGAGTGCATATGTGTGCTAGTGTACATGTACTTATATTTGTGTGCATACTCATGTATTCATGCATGCTTGTGTGTGCATATGTGTGCTAGTGTACATGTACTTATATTTGTGTGCATACTCATGTATTCATGCATGTTTGTGTGTGCATATGTGTGCTAGTGTACATGTACTTATATTTGTGTGCATACTCATGTATTCATGCATGTTTGTGTGTGCATATGTGTGCTAGTGAACATGTACTTATATTTGTGTGCATACTCATGTCATGTATTCATGCATGTTTGTGAGTGCATATGTGTGCTAGTGTACATGTACTTATATTTGTGTGCATACTCATGTATTCATGCATGTTTGTGTGTGCATATGTGTGCTAGTGAACATGTACTTATATTTGTGTGCATACTCATGTATTCATGCATGTTTGTGTGTGCATATGTGTGCTAGTGTACATGTACTTATATTTGTGTGCATACTCATGTATTCATGCATGTGTGTGTAGATAGGTCTGTGCATGTGTTTGTGTATGTTCATATGTGTGTGTATGCTTGTGTGTGCATATGTGTGCTTGTGTATGTGTTTGTGCACATGTGTGCTTGTGTATGTGTACATGTGCTTAATGTTTGAGTGCATACTCATGTATTCATGCATGTTTGTATGGGCACTAGTCTGTGCATTTGTGTGTGTGTTTGTGCATGTGTTTGTGTGTGCATATGTGTGCTACTGTACATGTACTTATATTTGTGTGCATACTTATGTATTCATGCATGTGTGTGTAGATAGGTTTGTGCATGTGTTTGTGTATGTTCATATGTGTGTGTGCTTGTGTATGTGTTTGTGTGTGCATATGTGTGCTACTGTACATGTACTTATATTTGTGTGCATACTTATGTATTCATGCATGTGTGTGTAGATAGGTCTGTGCATGTGTTTGTGTATTTTCATATGTGTGTGTGCTTGTGTATGTGTTTATGTGTGCATATGTGTGCTTGTGTATGTGTACATGTGCTTAATGTTTGTGTGCATACTCACATGTATTCATGCATGTTTGTGTAGATAGGTCTGTGCACGTGTTTGTGTATGTTCATATGTGTGTGTGCTTGTGTATGTGTTTATGTGTGCATATGTGTGCTTGTGTATGTGTACATGTGCTTAATGTTTGTGTGCATACTCATGTATTCATGCATGTTTGTGCAGACAGGTCTGTGCATGTGTTTGGGTGTGCGCGCATGTTTCTGTGTGCATCTGTGTGTGTATTCTGCTGGCCTCATCCTACATGTTACATTGTCTGGGGTACGTGGGGCTGAGCTCTAACAGCAAGTAAGGGGGCAAAAAAGTCTTAAAACCCCTCAATACTCTTAGGATTCCTCAATACTTTACTGAACTAATACTGCACTGTATATAAACTAAACATAATACTAAGGCCAGTCCCATTGAATATATATGTTATGCAGTTCGCTAGGTAAAGCTAGATAAATAGCTTTTGAGCTCCATTGTGGCCTCTGGACCATAAGCAGGAAACAGGTTTGATTACTTATTTTATTGTTTCATATAACAGTATGCAAACCCATTATATTTAAAGCAAGCGCATCAGAATAGTAAAAGGCCAATTCTTTATTTAGCAACATGGTAAGAACAAAATGAAGGCTGTGGGGTACAACTTACACATTTCATCTCTGCAGATGTACTCCTAGACTGACCTTCTCCCCCCTCCATCTCCTTTTAACACTATCCTCCGAATTAAAAACAACCAATAGCCTTTATTTAACCCTTCATGATCCTATCCTCAACAGACTATGCATCTATATTTATATAAATTCATATATATATATATATATATATATATATTAAACTAACAAATATATATATATATATATATATATATATATATATATATATCATGTAACCTCTCCCTGTAAATCCTCCTACTTCTTTTTATAACCCTAATGCTCCCAGTGCTTCATATAATTTCAAAGTGTATAACTCATTGTAGGCAAATAATTTGCTTCCATGTCCTGGAAAATAAATGACATTTCTGAAACATGAAAGTCAATTTTTATCTTTGTTGCATCTAAAACAAAATGTAAAAAAAAAAACCTATACTATAATTCATAGTTAACCTGTCACCAAAGCAATTTCTTTTTTACTACATTGAAAATAAATTATTTTGAATGGTACTTCATTTTTTTTTATGCCCCTGTACTTAACCAAAGTCGTCCCTCTCTATCATTGATATTTTTGTACATAAAAATGCATTTTATAGCAACTTTAATGTTAAAAATAACGCTTTAAACCCTTTTCATGCCAAAAAAAACATATTTAAAGTGATGGTAAACCTTAAGTATATTTAATCTTTTCCGTTAAAAAAGTATATGTGTACCTTTTCTGTTTTTAATCCATCTGTTAATGGGTTACATTAGTGCATATAGTAATGCTTCTATTTCAATGTTATGCCATCCCACTTGGATGAACTTTTTTTTTTTAATGACAATTTAAGTGAACATCCAATCAGCGTGTGTGTCATTTGACAATCTTGAAGTCCATTATAGCCATTAGAAAGCCTATGTAGAGAGTGGATGTGACTGCTCTATACATCACAACCCAGCCAAAAGAGGAAATTAAGGGGGATGGAGGAACAGACAAACCAATAAGGATTATAAATCTTTTATTATAAAATATATATACACTGTTTAAAAAAAAAATGTGGTTTTACTTGCAACATTCTTATAGTCTGAAATTTACCATCACTTTAATTCCTGATCTTCTATAAGTATTTGTGGTAAATTCCTTGTACAGGAATTTCACAATAAAATACTAATTACATTTATATATTCTCTCTGCCAGAAAGGAGGTTAAAGACCTGGGATTGCTGATTTTAGTGGATGCCAGGAAGCAGGCCCCTTCTCCCTGTCTGTATGCGGCTCTGCAGTCTGTGCAGGTGAGGACGCTACAGGATTTGCATAAGTGAATAACACGGCTCATTTTCAAACCTTGTATTACTATCTGCAGAACTCATTTCAGACATGTTTTCATCTCTCACTCAAGTGCAATCAGAACAAATTATGATTCAGACAGTTAGCACAGAGGTCCCAGCCATGAGCTGCAGGGAGCCACAATTACACAATCATCTCAAACCAACTGGAAACTCCCTGTACTGTTGCAATCCCTCACATTACACATTATGGCTGCGTTGCTCTGGCAGTTCTTAAATCATTAATAAGGAGAAACTGTGATATTTAGTGGCCTTGCCTAAAAATGACATATAAGAAGATTATCTGCTCTTTGGAAGTAAGTCCCTATTAACATTTATTAGGTGCAAGTCGATAAGACTCTATTTTGCAGAGAAAAATAGGATTAAACTGATTTAAAGTGAGTAAGATTGACTTTATGTGGGTGAGATTGCCTGACATGGAATTAGCATTTTTTTTAAATCATATACAGTATGTGTTGTTACAGTGTAAGGTAGACTTTCACTGAGGGACTGACGATCTATAGCTCTCTGCTCAGGTGAGATGATCTAAAGCTCTCTGCTCAGGTGAGATGATCTAATGCTCTCTGCTCAGGTGAGATGATCTAAAGCTCTCTGCTCAGGTGAGATGATTTAATGCTCTGCTCAGGTGAGATGATCTAATGCTCTCTGCTCAGGTGAGAGGATCTAATGCTCTCTGCTCAGGTGAGATGATCTAAAGCTCTCTGTTCAGGTGAGATGATCTAATGCTCTCTGCTGAGGTGAGATGATCTAAAGCTCTCTGCTCAGGTGAGATGATTTAAAGCTCTCTGCTCAGGTGAGAAGATCTAATGCTCTCTGCTCAGGTGAGATGATCTAATGCTCTCTGCTCAGGTGAGATGATCTAATGCTCTCTGCTCAGGTGAGATGATCTATAGCTCTCTGTTCAGGTGAGATGATCTAAAGCTCTCTGCTCAGGTGAGATGATCTAATGCTCTCTGCTTAGGTGAGAATATCTAATGCTCTCTGCCCAGGTGAGATGATCTAATGCTCTCTGCTCAGGTGAGATGATCTATAGCTCTCTGCTCAGGTGAGATGATCTAATGCTCTCTGCCCAGGTGAGATGATCTAATGCTCTCTGCCCAGGTGAGATGATCTAATGCTCTCTGCTCATGTGAGAAGATCTAATGCTCTCTGTTCAGGTGAGATGATCTAATGCTCTCTGCTCAGGTGAGATGATCTAATGCTCTCTGCTCAGTTGAGAATATCTAATGCTCTCTGTTCAGGTGAGATGATCTAATGCTCTCTGCTCAGGTGAGATGATCTAATGCTCTCTGCTCAGGTGAGATGATCTATAGCTCTCTGCTCAGGTGAGATGATCTAATGCTCTCTGCCCAGGTGAGATGATCTAATGCTCTCTGCCCAGGTGAGATGATCTAATGCTCTCTGCTCATGTGAGAAGATCTAATGCTCTCTGTTCAGGTGAGATGATCTAATGCTCTCTGCTCATGTGAGAAGATCTAATGCTCTCTGTTCAGGTGAGATGATCTAATGCTCTCTGCTCAGGTGAGATGATCTAATGCTCTCTGCTCAGTTGAGAATATCTAATGCTCTCTGTTCAGGTGAGATGATCTAATGCTCTCTGCTCAGGTGAGATGATCTAATGCTCTCTGCTCAGGTGAGATGATCTATAGCTCTCTGCTCAGGTGAGATGATCTAATGCTTTCTGCCCAGGTGAGATGATCTAATGCTCTCTGCTCAGATGAGAAGGTCTGAGAAGTCTTGTGAAAATTGTGTTATTATTAGGGTTGCCATTTTCTTCAGGGGGGAAAAAATACCCCAGTTATGAAAATATTTACATAATAAGTTATACAGCATACTTCTAAAATTAAAGATGCTAAATCTGATTTTAAATGGTCATTTTTTTCAAATTATGTTCTGATACATCTGGAAGAAGATTCAGAATATGAGCCTTATATCTGTATTTATTTTATTACTTATTATGTGCATTAAGCTGAATCTTAAAAATAGCAAACATGCCAGTAAAAACATATGGGTCAATCACAAATCTTTAGGAAAACGTATCTGATATTTTATCTACAAAAATCTCCATAGACGTTAATGGTGATTTTCTGTTGAAAGCCATTAGATATGTTTTTCTTATAGTTGGGTGATAACCCTATTTCTGATACTTGAGGCTACATTTAAACATCCAAAAGCTGTTTTCTTGTAAGACAACATACTAATTGAGTATGAGATTGTCTCCCCTGAGTGTGAGCGTGCTTCAATAAAGTATCTTCTGATGTGTGTCCCCATACTCTAATGATTAGTAGAACACTCAGGGAGTTGTTGCTCTCCCATTGGTGGGATATAAAACACCTGGTAATTACAAGACTTTTATCTAGTCTTGCAATAAATGAGCATGTCAATCAAATGTGAACAATTTCTGAATATATAGATACATTGTTTGCTGCAAATGAGAACTGATCCAACCTTGTTACTAGCCTTGGTAGAACATCTTACATTTTTTGCAGTGTTTTATCTTATGACTTATGCTGAGGCCACTTAGGAACAGATATGTAGCAGGGATATCCTTGTTAAGTATGCAGTGTGCACTTTAAATTCTAACAACTGGAAATTATACACTTTTAAATTACAGCAAAGGGGGCAAAATAATTAAGTATATTGCAAAGTTTTTTTATATTACATTCTATTTTACATTCTTGAGAGAGAGAGCGAGAGAGAGAGATTTTTTTGTACAGCAACTCAAAAATACAATTTTTTTTATTGCAACCTAACTATCCTCATGCAGTGGTATGTTTTTTTGAGTCTGTAAAAACTACTTTTATTTTGTGCTCCTAAATACCACCATTTGCAAGGTTCTAGCAAAAGCCTTCAAATATATATATTTTTTGTCTTTATTAAAACATCAGTAAAGTTTGGATAGTTGTTTTCACTGATTCCAGTTTATGAGTTTGTATATTGTCATCTGACATACACAAAAGAAATTAGGCTATAGAACAAGAATTGGCCTTTTAAACATTTCCTATGAGTTTAATACTCTTTTAAGATCTGATAATCAAAAAATTGCTGGCATGGAGAGAAATCTTGCAAAATCATTGGGGGTTTTTTAACATTATTTTGCAATGTAGGTGTCTCCTACATCCAGGACTCTGTTAAAATAATGTGCCTTTCTAAAATTCTTTGACCTCATAGCGCTGATGAGATGTCTTAGATCATCTAGCCAGAGCGGAGAGCTTTAGATCTTCAGGCCCTTAGTAAATGTGTTTCAAGATAATACTAAATGTGCAAATATTCAGGATTTGTTATTAGTTAGGTAAAAAAAAATCTAAAAATGGCAGCTCTCTGCAGCATTTTGCTCTTTACGTTGGCAGATTTATTAAGAAAAGTGGGATCTGCACAGATATTTGTGTGTTGATTTTTTCCCTAATAAATCCAGTGATGGAAAGAGAGGAATTCCACTAAAGGCCATTTTCTAAATGCATTTAGCTAACTAATTATAAATCCTAGATATTTGCACATGTCTAGATGTTACCAAAGACAGTGTATGCTGTCAGCATTTATCAATGTGTCGCGGACATGATACGCTACATCGTATCATGTCCGCTCGCACTTTGGTAAATTTGCCCCATAGACTTTAATTAGAGATAAATGTTTTTACCACCAGTTTCCAAACTTTATCACCTTAAAGGAAACTAGCCCATTGTCAACAGGTAAAAGTAGTTTACAGCTCCATTCTAGTACCAGGTTTCCAATTAAATATTTTGTGCAATGCGTGCAGTCAGTCGTTTTGTGTTAGTTAACGTTGTGTTAATGCTTTCATCCGACTTTGTTTTTCTCTAAAATCTTGTCGTAAAAAGTTTATTGGCAATACAAAATATCACAATAATGTGGTTAAACCCAAAAGAATAATAGAATAAACAATAAAATAACATGTGCACAAAACCACCACACAGAATATACAAACCAATACGTCAAAGAATTTTCCATGTGCATGTGTCCTGTTAATGAAGATTGCAACAGTCTCAATTATAGAAATAGTTCATTTGATGTTTCCTCAAAAGCAAGAAGAGGATCTCATCATATCGTGATATTGTTACAACATTCAGATCCCAGATGAATAAAAATAGAGCAAGGGTACTCTCAATTATTAGAGCTTCAACAGCTCTAGAATATAAGCTTTATCATATAGACCCAAGGCAAACCGGATACAAAAAGCTCATGGATGCTGGATGCAGATTCCTAATTTATTAAAAGCACATGTAACTGCTCACATAAATCGCTAAGGGTTTCAGGTACAAGCATACAGTGTTACTAGGCGTGTGATAGTCCATAATTACAGACTGAACAATGCTCCACACTGTATCCTGTGTTCCTGCTGTGCCAAACAAACACCCCTCCTCATGACTAACCGAACAGTACTTGATAACTCATGAGGGGGGGTGTTTGTTTGGCTTTTGCCTCCCCAGCACTCAGGCTCTTGAGCTGTTGCACCAGCTGTAGTTCCAGCCTTGGTTTAAATATGCCCCTTGGTCCTTTGTGTTTCAGGCACAGGGTGTATAAGATAAACTGAGGGGGAAAAAAGGGTTATGAGGTGGGAAACTAGGGAAATAGGTAAGTCTAACTTGTAAGCATTTTGCAGCTTTGTAACCTTCATCGAGTCTTGTGGAGTGCATCATAAAATTCTACAAAAGAGGCAAAGTTCTAGAAAAGTCCTCTTGGTAGGAAAGTAAGAAGGTAACAAGAGAGGATTATATATATATATATATATATATATATATATGTATATACATAGTACATCATAATGTGGACGATTTACTATGCCCCGAATAGGGGCAAACTCGCCCTGTTTCCGCTTGAGCCTTCTTAAGACCGCTGCTCCCTAACTGGATTCGCCGCCTCTGGGCGGCGTACAGCAATCAACCCGATTGGCCGTGAATCTGCAGAGGGCGACATTGCACAAGCAATTCACTAGAACTGCTTGTGCAATGCAGAATGCTGACAGCGTAAGCTGTCCGCATTCAGTGATTCTGACAGACATGATAAGCTGCAGCGTATCATGTCCACCAGACATTGTTAAATTGGCCCCATAGACTGCACTCACTGGACTTGTGAAAAAAAATAGATTTATTGGGGTATATGTATCAAGGTCTGGCGGACCTGACAGTGACGTTTTGGGATCCACAGACCCCTTCCTCAGACAAGGTCTGAGGAAGGGGTCTGTGGATCCCGAAACATCACTATGATATAAAAACATAAATCTATTTTATTTCTTCACAAATCCAGTGAGTGCAGTCTATATGTTTTACTATTGAAATTTAATCCTGACTAAGCACCCTGGTCGTTGACTACCTGGTAGTGAGAGTGCAGATACTTGTGGGATTTATCTATATACATTTATACTGTATATTTATATGTGTGTGAGTGTGAGTGTCTTCACTTTTTACTTGTAAATTAAAATTTTAGACAGACATTTGATGCATATTTTAAAATTCCTATTGTTCTCCTTTTGATTCTTTCCAGGTCTCGTGAAGTGGCTCTAGACAGACATTACTGTGAATGATGATGTGTATTTTTAAATTCCCTTTTGTTCTCCTTTTGATTCTTTACAGGCCTCCTGTACTGGCTCTATTCAGAGCATTTTGATACTGGTAGAAAAAGAGGCAGCAGCCCAGCTGGATAGGATGCCGGGACTGCAGGTGACTACTTTACATATGTTTTTAAAATGTATTCTAAATTAAAAGCTGTATTTCATTAGCATTTTAAAACAAATTCCCTTCTCACAGTATGTGAGTAACCCCTCAAAATTGTGCACTTCATGCAGTCCTATGTCCCAAAGCTGTCTTTTGATTAGAGAATATATTTGTATGCTGATCCTGATTGGCTTATCAATTGTATTATTGCCTGTGTCAGATAGAGCACCTGCTCTATCGCATGCGCTACACTTGTAATCTAGCCCGATAGAGGTATGTGATAAGCCTCTTGAATGGTAGTAATTATGTTGTCCTGTTTTAGACATGAACAAATCACAAGATTTTAATGTCTCTAGTCTCTAGGCTCAGGTTCTTCAAGAACCACTCCAACCCTTTTTAGCCCCTTTTCTACAGTGAGGTAAAGAAGGATTGGAAAGTTGTCTCAGACACCACTTGCCTTTGCATATGAACAGAATCTCCCATTTAACCACTTGCATAATTCTCAACTCCCCTTATGATTGGCTGAGTCAGACAGCTGGAACTGACTGCACAGCCTCTCCCTGCACTGCAGACTTACCCTTAGAAAAATACAGGTTTGTGAGAAAACAAAACAGTTTAACGAATGTCACTTCCTTCTCTCTATCCTATAGGTGGAAATTCTGACTTCATTGAAGTCTTTAAGCCGGTACGTGGAAATTGGGCAGCTGACCTGGGACCTTGGGGGCACCTTCCCTTACTGTCACAGCGAATGGGTCCAGTTCTACCAGGTGCCCATTAGCACAAGCTTTGGATTGTCTCTATGATTGAATAAGGCAGAACTTATTGTGGAGTCACAGCATCCCTCTCCAGCTGCATGTTTTGCCATGCATGTTCTAAACACACGCATGTTGTGTGCTTCTTAATGTGCATCATTGGTGTATATTTCAATAACTGTAATTCTGCAAAAGGATCATTTACTTGACTGTATCTTGTAAAGCTTATGTAGGTAAGAAGAGTAGATTATTTATTTGATCCAAAAACCTCTGCAACCTTAGAATGACAAGAAACCTCCTCTGTAGTTCCAAATGCATTTGCCATATTATTGCAATGAAACCAGACTGCATGAAATAATAACAGTCATATACTGTGTTTCCATGTGGGATTAAAGTTACAGTTTAAGCAAATTTGACTGAAACAAATTTGAAAAATCCATATGGCCTCAATAATCTATGTTTTTCCATTTTCTCAACCCTTGCTCTTCTAGTGTAAAGTAGTTTTTCATTACTCCAGTCCTCAAGTTCCCCTAACAGGCCAGATTTTAATGATATCGTCATTAGAACACAAGTGAAATAATCAGTAGATCAGTAACCATATTTATTAACCTGTTGATTATTTCACCTGTGCTCTAGTTAAAGGGATAGAAAAGTCAAATTTGAAATTTGCATGGGTGTATTTCAGTTTTAAATAGAAGCATTTCTGCAATACACTTCCATTAGCAAAAATGCTTCTAGTAAAAGTTATTACTGTTTTTCAGCTGCATATGCACATATTCTTTGACCAGAAATCAAACCCTCACCTTCTCAGAGAGTCAGCACTTGTATGACAGAAATTAAGTCTTCAAAGACACAATACACACCATTACCAGCCCTCTGGGCTTAAATACTGCTGCACAGGTCCTCACAGCATATGTACATATGCCACAAAACCCCAATAACTTTTACTAGAAGCATTTTTGATAATGGACGTATATTGCAAAAATGGTTCTGCTTAAAATTGAAATGCACCAATGCACATTCCAATTTGGACTTTTATATCCCTTTAAGATATCATGAAAATCTGGCATGTTAGGGGATATGACTGATTCTCCTGTTTTAATTATGAGATTATAAATAAAAAAGATATTGCAAGGTTGCACTCTAGTTTGTTAGAAACTTTCTTTTAAATGCAGATGTCGCACATGCATGAACATTACGACTTGAACTGTAAAACTTCATTATTCCCATGTGTGCATTTCACTTATTTTTTATGATTCAGAAGTTGGATGCATTTCTAGCAGACCTGAGGAAGGCCTCTGAGTTACTGCAGAACTCCATTCAGGAGCTGGGAGATGGCAGCATACCACAGGACTCTCAGGTAGGTGTCTTGTTAAGGTGGTTGACTAGAGAACTATAGAATATGGAGTATAAAGACGGCAATGCATGTGTCTCAGTCATGACTAAGCTTGTACTGTCTGGCATAGGAAGCAGAAGAGAAAATGAGACAATACCGGGAGCTCATGAAGATGGTGCTAAGTGACTCACGTCTAGTATCTCTCCAGAGGGAGGGAGGGACTACACTTGCCCGACTCCGCAAGGAAGTCACTCGTTTCTACTGCTCACAAGATGTCAGGTTTGTGCACCCCATCCTCACCACCAGCTTAACACTCATTTCTCACAAATGTTGCTGCTTGTTATTATACAGTTTTCATCCAGTAATACACATTGAAATGCAATACACCTATTAATGGCAATGCATTAAATCACTTTAAGAACACAGTTGTCACCGCCAAAGTATATGACAGGATATCATTCTAGAGATATTTTATTAATCTATGTCAATGTCTTGATTTTTGAGCAAAGAATATAATAAATATCCTGAACATAATTACAGTTGACAAACTTGCATGGAAAAAAATTCTACTTTGTTTCAAAACTGGAGCTAATTGAGCTGTATCAGTTGTATACTTCCTTTTAATCCTCATTGGTTGATAGGCATTTCCTACTAATGCTCATTGGCTGATATGTACTTCCTGTTAATGTTAATTGGTTGATAGTAGTTCCTGTTAACGTTCACAGAACATTAGTAGAAAGTACCTATCAGCAGTGAGCTTTTCGCAGGCAAGTACACAACTGATACTGTTATATAAGTTACAATTTAAATTTAAAGGGATATTAAACCCAAATATTTTTCTTTCATGATTCAAATAGAGCATGCAATTTTAAGCAACTTTCTAATTTACTCCTGTTATCAATTTTCTTCATTCTCTTAGTATCTTTATTTGAAAAATCAGGAATGTAAGCTTAGGAGCCAGACAATTTTTGGTTCAGTACCCTGGGTAGCACTTGCTGATTGGTGAAATGGCCTAGATTGCAAGTGGAGCATAAAAATTGTAGCGCTAACATAGCTAGAACGCAATCTATAATGGTTCCATTTTTACTTCCGTGCTAAATCCCTCACATAATAGACTTCTATGGGTAATTCTAAAAAAACTCAAGTATGGCTTTGTTTGAGTTCTAAGCAGAAGGTGTGTTAAATATATATCTAGCTATAGCCTATTTAATACATAACTCACCAATTGTAATTTGAGAGATGTTCTAGTATTCTCTGGTAAATATTTTCTACGGTTGGTTTGTAATAAAAGATTGTGCATTATTCTTAGCACAGGATTGTGATATGAATAGCGGACCCTGCACCATCAATAGCCCACCACTTGTAATCTGGGACCGGATAGGAAATGATAGTATGTAGTCCGATTCTCCATAAAGTTAGAGGAGTGTAATATCATCGTCATCGGTTATTTGTAGAGCGCCAACAGATTCTGTAGCACTTTAAATATAGGTTAATATGCAAGGTAACAATTATGGGAGACAAATGGATAGAGGGCTCTCCCAAGGGTTCCACTGTTGTAAATCAGCTCTTGTGAAGGTGATCTACAAAATAGCTGGGCTCATAGGCTTACGTGTTAGGGGGGTTCAAAGGGATGATAAAAGGAGGAGAGGAACTAAGATAAGAAAATATTAGTGTACATTATATGCAACCCTGAAAAGTAGTCTTTAAGGAACTTTTGAAAGTTTCAAAACTAGGGGAGAGTCTTGTGGAACGAGGCAGAATTCTACAAGATAGGGGCCAATATGGAGAAGTCTTGTAAATGGAAAAGTGAAGAGGTAACAAGAGAGGAGCAAAGAAGGAGGTTGTGAGCAGAGTGAAGGGGATGGAATGGAGAGTATCTAGAGACAATGTCAGAGATATAGGGGGGAGCAGTGTAAAATTCTAATTAAAGATTATATTGTAAGGAAACAATTAAGTTTAGGCAGTAAGTGCACTCAGTATAACATGCATGTTGCTTGCTTCATCAGTAGTGATCTTTTCAGTCCATCAGATTACCAGAGTAATGTTTCTGGTATCACACAAACTTGTGATAACCTATTTATCAGAAGCAAAGGGGCTAACATATGTTTGCACACTGCCAAAAATGTAGGAAAATGGCTGGTTATTGGTAAGTACGTATGTATGCCACTCCTAATTGACTTATTGGCTATGTCTTCCCTGAGAGGTACAGTAATATATTGCATTTCCTGAGCAAGATTTTAACTGTGAGTTTAACCCATTTTGCAGATGTTTAAAACATAGTTACCAAGGGACATTTGGGCAATAATAAAAATGATAGCAGGTTTTATCATTTGGCCATGAGGCCTTTAAAGGGACATTCCAGACAAAATTGGAATCAACATGGATACATTTCAGTTTTGAATAGAAGCATTTTTGTAATATACATGTACAGTATTATCAAAAAATGCTTCTAATAAAAACTATAGCTGTTTCAAATGTGTATTTAAGTTAGCACCGTGCACCAGCATTTTAAACACAGCATTTGCTCAGAGAGCCTAAGGTGCTACCATCTGGTAATGACTAAATTTGTTACTCGCTGACATGATACAATTCCCACTGGAGCTTTGAGAAGCTGCAGCATTTAAAATGGTGGTGCACTGAGAATATCTAGTTATGCTTCACATGCACGTGCAGAGAAAAATGTTAACAATAAAACAGTTATAATTTCAATAGAAGCATTTTTGCCAATACATGTATATTGAAAGTTTCTATTCAAAGATGTAATTCATCTATGTGCAATAAAATTTTAACCGGAATGTCCCTTTAATCTTCTATAGAATTAAGTGTTTCTAATTTTTGCCACTAGATGGCACTGCAGCACAGTTGTGTTCAGGTCAGCAATGTGCTATTAAATGACAAGCAGAGCTGGCTCGCTGTGGGAAGTGATGGGTGTTAAATGCTGCTCATTACATGTTCCTGAAACACATTGCTCTTGTCAACAAGCAACCTTCAGCACACAGGCCTGCAGGAACAGACACAGATGCCTCCTCCTGCTTCTGACTCCCACAGCAGAGGGTCAAGCTGGCTGCAGGACTAAGATGTGAATGCTGGGAACTCACAAATTGTGCTGTGATGGTGCTGATGCATAACGGTTTATTAAATCAGCGGTGCTGACTATCTTTTTAGATCAACAATACATTTGACAGAGTACAATGTTCTGCTTTTGTTTTTATTATTTCGTAAATCTGTAAATACTAAGTGTTGGCTGATGTGTTTTCTAAACTGATTATCATTAGCTTTAAATCGTTAATTACATTTTCTGTCACAATTTTGTTTATACAACTGGTGGACAGCTTAGTTTTAATAGTTTTCCTCAAGCTGTTATGCTATTTGAAGCAGTTTTAGCTATACATGTAACAATATAAATATAAACATTGGTTTATAAACATTCAGAAAAAAACCTTAGACAGTTTTGGTGTGTGAGACATTAAGGCCTAGATTTGGAGTTTGGCGTTAGCCGTGAAAACCAGCGTTAGAGGCTCCTAACGCTGGTTTTAGGCTAACTCTGGTATTTGGAGTCAGTCAAAAAAGGGTCTAACGCTCACTTTTCAGCCGCGACTTTTCCATACCGCAGATCCCCTTACGTAAATTGCGTATCCTATCTTTTCAATGGGATTTTTCTAACTCCGGTATTTAGAGTCGTGGCTGAAGTGAGAGTTAGAACTCTAACGACAAAACTCCAGCCGCAGGAAAAAAGTCAGTAGTTAAGAGCTTTCTGGGCTAACGCCGGTTCATAAAGCTCTTAACTACTGTACTCTAAAATACACTAATCTGCCGACCGCCAACTACGTTATCCTTATGTACCCCTAATCTGCTGCCCCTAACACCGCCGACCCCTATATTATATTTAGTAACCCCTAACCTGCCCCCCACAACATCGCCGCCAGCTACCTACACTTATTAACCCCTAATCTGCCGACCACAATGCACCGCCACCTACGTTATCCTTCTGTACCCCTAATCTGCTGCCCCTAACACCGCCGACCCCTATATTATATTTATTAACCCCTAATCTGCCCCCCACAACGTCGCCTCCACCTGCCTACACTTATTAAGCCCTAATCTGCCGAGCGGACCTGAGCGCTACTATAATAAAGTTATTAACCCCTAATCCGCCTCACTAACCCTATAATAAATAGTATTAACCCCTAATCTGCCCTCTCTAACATCGCCGACACCTAACTTCAATTATTAACCCCTAATCTGCCGACCGGAGCTCACCGCTATTCTAATAAATGTATTAACCCCTAAAGCTAAGTCTAACCCTAACACTAACACCCCCCTAAATTAAATATAATTTACATCTAACGAAATTAATTAACTCTTATTAAATAAATTATTCCTATTTAAAGCTAAATACTTACCTGTAAAATAAATCCTAATATAGCTACAATATAAATTATAATTACATTGTAGCTATTTTAGGATTAATATTTATTTTACAGGCAACTTTGTAATTATTTTAACCAGGTACAATAGCTATTAAATAGTTAAGAACTATTTAATAGTTACCTAGTTAAAATAATTACAAAATTACCTGTCAAATAAATCCTAACCTAAGTTACAATTAAACCTAACACTATACTATCATTAAATTAATTAAATAAAATACCTACAATTACCTACAATTAAACCTAACACTACACTATCAATACATTAATTAAATACAATCCCTACAAATAACTACAATGAAATAAACTAACTAAAGTACAAAAAATAAAAAAGAACTAAGTTACAAAAAATAAAAAAAATATCTACAAACATAAGAAAAATATTACAACAATTTTAAACTAATTACACCTACTCTAAGCCCCCTAATAAAACAGCAAAGCCCCCCAAAATAAAAAATGCCCTACCCTATTCTAAATTACTAAAGTTAAAAGCTCTTTTACCTTACCAGCCCTGAACAGGGCCCTTTGCGGGGCATGCCCCAAGAAGTTCAGCTCTTTTGCCTGTAAAAAAAACATACAATACCAACCCCCAACATTACAACCCACCACCCACATACCCCTAATCTAACCCAAACCCCCCTTAAATAAACCTAACACTAAGCCCCTGAAGATCTTCCTACCTTGTCTTCACCATACCAAGTTCACCGATCGGTCCTGAAGAGCTCCTCCGATGTCCTGATCCAAGCCCAAGCGGGGGGCTGAAGATGTCCATGATCCGGTAGAAGTCTTCATCCAAGCGGGGCAGAAGAGGTCTTCCATCCGATTCAAGTCTTCATCCAAGCGGGGCAGAAGAGGTCTTCCATCCGATTGAAGTCTTCATCCAGGCGGCATCTTCTATCGACATCCATCTGGAACGGAGCGGCAGCATCCTGAAGACCTCCGACGCGGAACATCCATCCTGGCCGACGACTGAACGACGAATGACGGTTCCTTTAAATGACGTCATCCAAGATGGCGTCCCTCGAATTCCGATTGGCTGATAGGATTCTATCAGCCAATCGGAATTAAGGTAGGAATATTCTGATTGGCTGATGGAATCAGCCAATCAGATTTAGCTCGCATTCTATTGGCTGATCGGAACAGCCAATAGAATGCGAGCTCAATCTGATTGGCTGATTGGATCAGCCAATCGGATTGAACTTGATTCTGTTTGGCTGATTCCATCAGCCAATCAGAATATTCCTACCTTAATTCCGATTGGCTGATAGAATCCTATCAGCCAATCGGAATTCGAGGGACGCCATCTTGGATGACGTCATTTAAAGGAACCGTCATTCGTCATTCAGTCGTCGGCCAGGATGGATGTTCCGCGCCGGAGGTCTTCAGGATGCTGCCGCTCCGTTCCAGATGGATGTCAATAGAAGATGCTGCCTGGATGAAGACTTCAATCGGATGAAAGACCTCTTCTGCCCCACTTGGATGAAGACTTCAATCGGATGGAAGACCTCTTCTGCCCCGCTTGGATGAAGACTTCTACCGGATCATGGACATCTTCAGCCCCCCGCTTGGGCTTGGATCAGGACATCGGAGGAGCTCTTCAGGACCGATTGGTGAACCTGGTATGGTGAAGACAAGGTAGGAAGATCTTCAGGGGCTTAGTGTTAGGTTTATTTAAGGGGGGTTTGGGTTAGATTAGAGGTATGTGGGTGGTGGGTTGTAATGTTGGGGGGGGGTATTGTATGTTTTTTTTACAGGCAAAAGAGCTGAACTTCTTGGGGCATGCCCCGCAAAGGGCCCTGTTCAGGGCTGCTAAGGTAAAAGAGCTTTTAACTTTAGTAATTTAGAATAGGGTAGGGCATTTTTTATTTTGGGGGGCTTTGTTGTTTTATTAGGGGGCTTGGAGTATTTTTTTATTTTTTGTAACTTAGTTCTTTTTTATTTTTTGTACTTTAGTTAGTTTATTTCATTGTAGTTATTTGTAGGTATTGTATTTAATTAATGTATTGATAGTGTAGTGTTAGGTTTAATTGTAGGTAATTGTAGATATTTTATTTAATTAATTTAATGATAGTATAGTGTTAGGTTTAATTGTAACTTAGGTTAGGATTTATTTTAACTAGGTAACTATTAAATAGTTCTTAACTATTTAATAGCTATTGTACCTGGTTAAAATAATTACAAAGTTGCCTGTAAAATAAATATTAATCCTAAAATAGCTACAATGTAATTATAATTTATATTGTAGCTATATTAGGATTTATTTTACAGGTAAGTATTTAGCTTTAAATAGGAATAATTTATTTAATAAGAGTTAATTAATTTCATTAGATGTAAATTATATTTAACTTAGGGGGGTGTTAGTGTTAGGGTTAGACTTAGCTTTAGGGGTTAATACTTTTATTAGAATAGCGGTGAGCTCCGGTCGGCAGATTAGTGGTTAATAATTGAAGTTAGGTGTCGGCGATGTTAGGGAGGGCAGATTAGGGGTTAATACTATTTATTATAGGGTTAGTGAGGCGGATTAGGGGTTAATAACTTTATTATAGTAGCGCTCAGGTCCGCTCGGCAGATTAGGGGTTAATAAGTGTAGGCAGGTGGAGGCGACGTTGTGGGGGGCAGATTAGGGGTTAATAAATATAATATAGGGGTCGGCGATGTTAGGGCAGCAGATTAGGGGTACATAGGGATAATGTAAGTAGCGACGGTGTCCGGAGCGGTATATTAGGGGTTAATAATAATATGCAGGGGTCAGCGATAGCGGGGGCGGCAGAATAGGGGTTAATAAGTGTAAGGTTAGGGGTGTTTAGACTCGGGGTACATGTTAGAGTGTTAGGTGCAGACGTAGGAAGTGTTTACGCATAGCAAACAATGGGGCTGCGTTAGGAGCTGAACGCGGCTTTTTTGCAGGTGTTAGGTTTTTTTTCAGCTCAAACAGCCCCATTGTTTCCTATGGGGGAATCGTGCACGAGCACGTTTTTGAGGCTGGTTGTGTGAAAGCAAATAGCCTAAACTTAGTTCATACAAACAGATTGATGATGGGTTCAAGCAGAAATGCCGCCCTAGAACTATATGTGTGACTCAAAAAACACCTGGTTTCTGCCATATAGATATACACTGGTCCTTTTAAATATGATTTACTTGATCAAACCTCGATTTTTGTCAATTCCATGTTAAAGGGTTATAAAAGTGCAAAAAGAAAATGCTCTAATGAGTTAGAACATGTTATTATTGCACTTTTAATTGGATAAAACAATCACCTAGATTACGAGTTTTGCGTTAGAGGCTGTGCGGTGCTAACGAGCAGTTTATGCTCACCGCTCACTTACAGACAGCGCTGGTATTACGAGTTTTTACAACCCAGACAAGAAGTGAGCGTTGAGCAAAATGTTGCTCCTTACTGCTCTCCAATACCAGCGCTGCTTACGTTAGCGGTGAGCTTGTGTAACGTGCTTGTGCACGATTCCATCATTGGAATCAACGGGGAGAGCCGGCTGAAAAAAAGTCTAACACCTGCTAAAAAGCAGCGTAAAGCTCCTTAACGCAGCCCCATTGATTCCTATGGGAAAATACATTTTATGTCTACACATAACACCCTAACATGAACCCCGAGTCTAAACAACCCTAATCTTAACACTTATTAACCCCTAATGTGCCGCCCCCGACTTCGCCACAACCTACATTATATTATTAACCCCTAATCTGCTGCTCTGGAAACCGCCGCCACCTACATTATACTTACGAACCCCTAATCTGCTGCCCCCAACATCGCCGACACCTACATTATATTTATTAACCTATAATCTGCCATCCCCTATGTTGCCGCCACCTACCTACATTTATTAACCCCTAATCTGCTGCCCCCAACGTCTCCGCCACTATAATAAACATATTAACCCCTAAACTGCCACACTCCCGCCTCGCAAACATTAGTTAAATATTATTAACCACTAATCTGTCGGCCCTAACATCGACGCCACCTACCTACATTTATTAACCCCTAATCTGCCGCCACCAACGTCACTGCCACTATATTAAAGTTATTAACCCTTAAACCTAAGTCTAACCCTAAACCTAACACCCCCTAACTTAAATAAAATTTAAAGAAATCTAAATAAAATTACTATAATTAACTAAATTATTCCTATTTAAAATTAAATACTTACCTGTAAAATAAACCCTAAGCTAGCTACAATATAACTAATAGTTACATTGTATCTAGCTTAGGGTTGTTATTTTTTACAGGCAAGTTTGAATTAGTTTTAACTAGGTAGAATAGTTATTAACTATTTAATAACTACCTAGCTAAAAGAAATACAAAGTTACCTGTAAAATAAAACCTAACCTAAGTTACAATTACACCTAACACTACACTATAACTAAATTAATTCCCTAAATTAAATACAATTAAATATAATTAAATAAAATTATCTAAAGTACAAAAAACCCCACTAAATTACAGAAAATAATAAACAAATTACAAGATTTTTAAACTAATTACACCTAATCTAATCCCCCTAACAAAATAAAAAAGCCCCCTCAAAATAAAAAAGCCCTACCCTACACTAAATTACAAATAGCCCTTAAAAGGGCCTTTTGCGGGGCATTGCCCCAAAGTAATCAGCTCTCTTACCTGTAAAAAAAATTACAAATCCCCCCCAACATTAAAACCCACCACCCACACAACCAACCCTACTCTAAAACCCACCCAATACCCCCTTAAAAAAACCTAAAACTAACCCCTTGAAGATCACTTTACTGGGAGAATTCTTCATCCAACCGGGCCAAAGTCCTCAACGAAGCCGGGAGAAGTCTTCATCCAAGCCGGGCGAAGTGGTCCTCCAAATGGGCAGAAGTCTTCATCCAGACAGCATCTTCTATCTTCATCCAGCTGGCGTGGAGCGGGTCCATCTTCAAGACATCCGACGCGGAGCATCATCTTCAATTGACGGCTAACACAGAATGAAGGTACTTTTAAGTGACGTCATCCAAGATGGCGTCCCTGCAATTCCGATTGGCTGATAGAATTCTATCAGCCAATCGCAATTAAAGTAGAAAAAATTCTATTGGCTGATGCAATCAGCCAATAGGATTGAGGTTCAATCCTATTGGCTGATCCAATCAGTCAATAGGATTTTTTCTACCTTTCTAGGGTTGGTTGTGTGGGTGGTGGGTTTTAATGTTGGGGGGTTTTGTACTTTTTTTTTACAGGTAAAAGAGCTGATTGCTTTGGGGCAATGCCCCGCAAAAGGCCCTTTTAAGGGCTATTTGTAATTTAGTGTAATTTAGTGTAGGGTAGGGTATTTTGGGGGGGCTTTTTTATTTTGTTAGATGGATTAGATTAGGTGTAATTAGTTTAAAAATCTTGTAATTTGTTTATTATTTTCTGTAATTTAGTGGGGGGTTTTGTATTTTAGATAATTTAATTTAATTGTATTTAATTGTATTTAATTTAGGGAAATAATTTGATTGTAGTGTAGTGTTAGGTGTAATTGTAACTTAGGTTAGGTTTTATTTTACAGGTAACTTTGTATTTCTTTTAGCTAGGTAGTTATTAAATAGTTAATAACTATTCTACCTAGTTAAAATAAATTCAAACTTGCCTGTAAAAAATAACAACCCTCAGCTAGATACAATGTAACTATTAGTTATATTGTAGCTACCTTAGGGTTTATTTTATAGGTAAGTATTTAGTTTTAAATAGGAATAATTTAGTTAATTATAGTAATTTTATTCATATTTATTTTAATTATATTTAAGTTAGGCGGTGTTAGGATTAGGGTTAGACTTAGGTTTAGGGGTTAATAACTTTAATATAGTGGCGGCGATGTTGGGGGTGGCAGATTAGGGGTTAATAAATGTAGGTAGGTGCGTCGATGTTAGGGACGGCAGATTAGGGGTTAATAATATTTAACTAATGTTTGCGATGTGGGAGTACGGAAGTTTAGGGGTTAAAATATTTATTATAGTGGCGGCGATGTCCGGTTCGGCAGATTAGGGGTTAAAAAATTTATTTTAGTGTTTGTTATGTGGGGGGGCCTCAGTTTAGGGGTTAATAGGTAGTTGATGGGTGTTAGTGTACTTTTTAGCACTTTAGTTAAGAGTTTTATGCTACGGCGTTGTAGTGTACAACTCTTAACTACTGACTTTAAAATACGGTACCAGTCTTGACAGGAGAGGGTCTACCACTCACTTTTTGTCAGACTCGTAATACCGGCGCTATGCAAGTCCCATTAAAAAAAGAGGATACGCAATTTACATAAGTGGATTTGCGGTATTTCCAAGTCTGGCCAAAAAAGTGAGCGGTACACCTGTACCTGCAAGACTCGTAATACCAGCGGGCGTTAAAAAGCAGCATTGGGACCGGCCAACGCTGCTTTTTAAGCCTAACGCACAACTCGTAATCTAGCCGAATGTGTTTAAAGGGACACGAAACCCATTATTTCCTGTCATAATTCAGATTGATCATAGAATTTTATACAACGTTCTAATTTACTTCAATTCAGGAGCGGAACAGCCATTAGTGCAGCAGGTGCGGTGGCAGCCAGTCTATACATAGGTATGTGCAGAATATGTACAATTCTTTATTAGTGCAGGTTGCAGGACCATCTCTGTGTCCTCAAAATCATTAAACATCACAGCATGTATATTATTACTATTGCTTACTACTGAGTTACCGGGGGGGGGGGGGGGCACAAAAAACTTTGCACCAGGGCCCTCTGTTGAGTAGGTCTGCTACTGCTTCTATTATCAAATTTTCATTGTTCTCTGGGTATCTTTTGTTGAAAAGTAGAGACATAGGGGTAGATTTATCAATGTGCAGGCGGACATGATCCGCAGCATAAGCTGTCGGCATTAATCAATGCGCAAGCATTTCTGGTGAAATTGACATTCCCTGCTAGCCAATCGGGGGCTAGCAGGGAATGTCAATCAACCCGATCGTATCCGATCGAGCTGATTGCTGTCTGCTGCCTCAGAGGTGGTGGTCGAGTTAAGGAGCAGCGGTCTTATGACCAAGAGCCGGAAAGTACAGGGGTAGATAGCAACATCCGCTGCATAAGGAGCATGTACGTTTCTGGAGCACTATATGGCAGCGGTTTTGCAAGAATATTACCCATTTGCAGGAGCACAAGATGTCAGCACTATGTCCTGTCATGTAGTGCTTCATACAACTACCTAGGTATCTCTTCAATAAAAATATAATGGGAACAAAGTAAATTTGATAATAGAAATAAATTGAAAACTTTTTAAAAAATTGTATTCTCCGTCTGAATCACAAAACAAATAGCAAAATATCCCTTTAATCCGGGCAACAAGGTTTAATAACATGTAGGTGAAGTCAATTCCAGACCAGCAATGCACTAGCAGGACCTAGCTAAGCCAGTGACAGCTGACAAGAGGCATACATATATATGTAGCAAACAATTGTTATCTAGCTTCCCATAGTGCATTGCTGCTCCTGAGCCTATGCTTTTCAACAAATGATTGTAAGAGAGCAAACACAATTTTATAATAACAAAACAATCAGCTAAGCTGCCTTAAATCAGTCTCGCCCAACCAAAGGCGAGATGAAAGTGTTACTTTTGTTTCACAAATATTTTGTTTCACAAAATATTTGCAACGTGCAATTTGTTAGTTGCACAAATCACACTCTTTATTGAACTCAAGACAGAAAGTTGGAGTTTCCATTCAATATATACGCCAAAAGCAATGCCATGCGAACAAACTTCCTTTCTGCTCTTTTTTTTGGTGAACTTACATTAAAGGGGCATGAAACATAAACATTTTCTATCATGATTCAGATAGAGAATACAATTTAAAAAAAGTTTCCAATTTACTTCTATTATAAAACTTTCTTTGTTCCCATGTTATTCTTTGTTGAAAGATATCTAGATAGGTAGTGTGCTCATGTCTGGAGCACTACATGACAGGAAACAGTGCTCTATAAAACATAAGAGAGACAGATGCGCCACATGGCCCAATATTGTTTGTTCAGCAGAGTGGATGTGATTTAATGATGCCAATGCAAACTCACAATTTTGGAAGCACTCCAGTTAGTGCAACAGAAGCAGTCTGGGATCAATCACAGTCACCCAGCAGACCGACCTCTTGGATAGAGTGGTATGTTTCTATGATAAAAAGATAAGCAGACACAGAGGTGCCTATATGGCCTAGTACAGTTTGGAACCAGATGATGATGTTGTATATATTTGAAAATATACTCACATTTAGAAAAGCATCTCCATTGATGCTAATCAGGCAGGAAGGGATCAATACAGTCACCCAACAGACTATGGCAAGGTTCTCACAGGAGGCAATCAGCAAAAATCCAGGGGACCAGAGTAGGTCCAAATAATACACAATAGCAAGTGTTTGTAAAAAATAGTAATACTTTACTTAGTAAAACAATAAAAACAAGCGACGCGTTTCTCAGCAACAAGCTGTTTCATCAGGCTTATCTAGTGCTCTTGCTAATGTATCACATTGTTGCAAACCTGCTGCCATATAGTACTGCAGACAAAGGATAAAAAGAAAACAAAGACAATTTGATAATAGAAGTAAATTGGATAGTTGTTTAAAATTGTATGCCCTAGCTGAATCATGAATGAAAATGTTTGGGGTTTTATCCCTGAATTCTGGTTTTAGCCACAAATGTATCTAAGGTATTGACAGTCACTACCTTTTAGGCAAGATGTTTGATTGCTGTTACTGTGAGAAAACATTTACATTGTTGGAGATTAAATCTCCTTTCATCTAGCCTTAAATTGTGACCTCATGTTACAAACAAATGTCTTGGAATAAACAGCTCTTCTGCCATCTCTGTATATGGGCCTTGAATATATTTATATAAAGTGATCATATCACCGCACATGCACCTTTTTTCTAGAGTAAACAGACCCAATTTGGCTACCCTCTCCTCATAGTTTTAATCCTCCATTCCCCTTATTAGTTTTGTTGCTCTTCTATTAACTTTTTAAATTCTGCAATGTCCCTTTTTTTAAATTGGTATTCAGAACTGCACTCCATACTCGAGGTGAGGTCTAACCAGGGATTTATACAGCAACAGTATTATGCTTTATTCCCTTTCATGTATGCCTCTTTAAATACATGCTAGTATCTTATTAGCCTTAGAAGCTGCTGCCTTGCAATGCACACTCATTATTAGCTTGTTATCTATAAGTATGCCTAAATCCTTCTCCTCCTTTGGTCTGCTAAGTCTAGTCCCATTTAAATTATAGATTGCCTACAAATTTTGTAGAACCTTACATTTACCAGTATTAAATCTCATTTGCCGTTTACCAGCCCATTCCTGCAATTACATTCTGCTCTGACCTAATCACCTTACACAGCTTTGTAGAATCTGTGAAAATAGAAATGTTGCTATTTAATCCTTCCTCCAAGTCATTTATAAAAATATTAAAAAGAACAGGGCCCATCACAAAACCCTGGGAGACTCCACTAATTACTTTTGTCCAATGTGAGTATGATTAATTTACTACAACACGTTGATCTCTGTCTTTTATCCAGTTATTTATCTATGAGTTAACATTTTCAGCTATTCCCAGTCCCATTATTTTTGTACAATAACCTCTTGTGTGCCACTGTATCAAAAGCCTTAGCAAAATGCAAACATATCAGCTGATTCACTTTTTTCTATGTTTTTTTCTCCTCATATAATGTTTTTTTTCCTCCTCCTCATATAATCTAATTAGATTTGTTTCAAATGATCAATTACTCTTAAAACCATCTGGTCTATAGCTTTCTGGATCAGCCCTGCTTCCATTTTTAAAAAGTGGTACCCTACAAGATCAGCATTACGCCAGTCCTGGGGTACTATGCCTGAGTATAATGAGTCTTGAAATATTAAGAGCAGAGGTTTTGCTATAACAGTGCTAACTTCCCTTAGAACCCTTGGGTGTAATCCATCTTGACCTGGAGCTTTATTTACCTTGATATTATCCATTTTTTCCCCTGATGTCATCTAGAGAATACCATGCTATTTTTACAGGCTTGCGTGTTCTAGTTTGTTTCAATGTCAATCTGGTTCCTCTATTGTATATACTGAAGAAAATAACTGGTTTAGCACCTTAGCCTTTTCCGGGTCTGCTACCCATCACACATTTTAATGCAACTATATATTTTCCTTCTTAGATTTTTTACAATTTATATACTTAAAAAACCTTTTTGGGTTTGTCTTTGAATCTTTTGCAATATCTCTTTCATTTTCAATTTTGGCTAATCTGATTGTTCTTTTGCATGCTTTGTTACATTCCTTATATATTTGGAATAATAAGTCCATACTATTTTTTTTGAATACTTTAAAGGGACAGTATGCACCAATTTTCATATAACTGCATGTAATAGACACTACTATAAAGAATAATATGCACAGATACTGAAAAATCCAGTATAAAACTGTTTAAAAACTTACTTAGAAGCTTTCAGTTTAGCTCTGTTAAAAAGGTAGTTGGAAAGCCCACTGCAAGTGGCAAATAAGACCCTCCCCCTTCTTTTGCATATGAAAAGACCCTTTACACAAACAGGAGCAAGCTGGAGAAGGTAGCTGACGGTATTCACATAAAACTTTGGGTTTTGGTTAGGAGACTGAAAATCAGAGCAATGTTATTTAAAAATAAGCAAAACTATACATTAAAAAAAAAAAAAAAAAAAACGTCACGGGCTATATAAGTAGATCATTTACAAAATATTTATGCAAAGAAAAAAATGAGTGTATAATGTCCCTTTAAGTGCCCTATGTTTTATACTAATGTCTCTTTTTAACACATTTGAATTTTGGCTTGGATTTATTTATTTTTCTTGTATTACTATTTGGTATGTGTTGATGTGTATATTTATTTAACAAAGTTTTAAATGTTCTCCATCTATACTACTCTGTGTTTTTATTTGAGAATATTTTGCACTAATTTATGCTTTTTAATGATTTCCTAAAATCATTGAATTTTGCTTTCTTCAAATTAAAAGTCTTGGTTGAACCTTTGTAATGCTGCTTATGGAAGGTTATTTCAAACGTGACCATGTTATGATCACTGTTACATAAATGTTCTTTTGCATCTATGTTTGATGTTATTTCTGTATTATTTGATAGCACTAAATCCATATATAGCTTTATTTCTATTTTGCTTCTCTATTAATGGTGACATGAAGTTATCTCAATGGTGTATTTAGGTTTTGTGCTGCCCTAGGCACTCAAAATTCTGCTGCCCCCCCCCTCCACCTCAAAGATTTTAGGCCTTTTTTTCCCCTTAATATTTTTTGGGGTCAGCGTGTACAATGTGTTTTGTTTTTTATTTCATAACAATTCAAAAGAAAATGGTAAGCAAAACACCTGCATACAAGTGGGTTGAATTGCATGCATCTCATACCATTTTCTCCCTGAGAGAAGGGAGAGAAAAGAAGGGGAGGGGAGGGGAGAAAAGTGAGGGAAAGAAAATAAGGGAGGAAGAGAGAGAGAAAGAGAGAAAGAAGAGAAAAGTGGGAGGGAGAGGAGAAAAAGGGGGAGGGAAAGAAAGGAGGGAAAGAAGGGAGCAAGGGAGGGAGTTGAGAGAAAGAAGGGAGGGAGGTAAAGAAAGAAGGTAGTGAGTTGATGGAGGAAGAGAGTTGAGTGAGAAAGGGAGGGAGAAAGAGAAAGAAGAATACACTTTGAAACAATCACTGCCCTTCACATGCAACAACATACAGTAATTACCATCATTCAAGTAATGAAACTTTTTAAGTGCCCATTTACTATTTACTCCGTGGGTTCATGAATGCAGAGAAAGCTAACTATTAGTAGCTAACATACAATAGCACTGATAGTTTATGATTAGACATCACATGAATGCAGAGAAAGCTATTAGTAGCTAACATACAATAGCACTGAGAGTTTATGATTAGACATCACATGAATGCAGAGAAAGCTATTAGTAGCTAACATACATTAGCACTGAGAGTTTATGATTAGACATCACATGAATGCAGAGAAAGCTATTAGTAGCTAACATACATTAGCGTTGAGAGTTTATGATTAGACATCACATGAATGCAGAGAAAGCTATTAGTAGCTAACATACATTAGCTCTGAAAGTTTACGATTAGACATCACAAGCTGATCTAAGCAGTGCACAGACGCATCCAGTCTGTTAGTTACTAAGTCCTGCAATAACCACTGCTCTCGCAGATCCACCACAGCTGACAAGGGAAGGCAGCATATCGGCACAAGGTCTTCTCCTCCAGCCTCACCTTGTAAGCATATCTCCAGGCAAGTTTCTCACCAAGAACGCTTCCAATGCAAAAATGCCGGTGGCTATAAATGAAGCAACGGTTTAAAGGAGCACTGCCTGTGAAGAGCGACCTTAATCATCGCATGTGCCTTGTCTTCTAATTAAAACCCTGCACTTTATCGCTCACTGTACTGTGTGCTGGCTTTTAGAGAGAGGATAGGGCAGATGTGCTGCCCCTTCCAAATATGCCTCCCTAGGCACCAGCCTTGTTGGCCTAGGCCATAATACGCCCCTGAGTTATCTTTTAGCATATTTAAAAATATATACTCCTTAGTTTTATTGCTAGTTTCATGATAAGAACAATGATTGCATCTAAAGGTGTAATAAACTTGTAACAGAATAACAAACATCAATATATATTTTCACATATGATGAAGTATAAACTAAAAAAAAAATAAAAAAATTACAAGATATTAAATATAAGAGCACGAATAGAACAGAGACGAAGGGGCCGATTTTACAAGGGCCGAATGGCCCTGAATGTAACTGTTTCCGTGCTAACCTTCAGGCTCACCGGAAACAGGAGTTAAAAAGCTTAACTCGTCCGCTGCTTTTGAGGTGGCAGACAGTAATCCGCCCAGTCTCATACGATCGGGTGGATTGACACCCCCTGCTAGCGGCCAACCTGCAGGGGGCGGCATTATACAAGCAGTTCGCCAGAACTGCTTGTGAAATGTTAAATGCTGTCGGCATTAAGCGATGCAGGGCGGATATGATTCGCTATAGTGAATTATGTCTGCCCGCCGTATGATAAATCTACCTCCAAGTCTTATGGAGTAATGTATCTCTTA